>NW_022196894.1:66222982-66268365 GCF_008632895.1 Mastomys coucha | reverse complement strand
GGAGACATTGTTGAATATTAAATTAATGAGAACTTTGACAGCTCAATGCCCAGTGAAATAGCAGACATTTTTTTCATTGGAGAGTATATCAACTAATAATTTCTCAACTCCACTAGCAGATTTTCAATGTTTTTTCTTCTGAATTAAAGCAAATACAAACAGTTAAATCATATAATTATATATAATATAGCATTCACTCAAAGTGTCATAATTTTATTTACAGACCATGTTAAAGTGGCATACAAACAATTTTTAGAAAGCAGAATTTGAGTTCATCATTCCAAGGAAGTAGGCTCGTTTTGCATTTATGAAAGTTTGGATTTATAGTAATTGCTCTATATTAAGAATGATCCTAAAAAAATAAAAATAAAAAAGAAGAATACTAGCACTGTTACCCTAAATTATCCAGTTGTTTATAAAATATCTGGAAAAGGGTATCTATCTTAAAAAGAAAAAAACTAAACAAGAGAATCAGTTGTATGTTTATGTTTCTGTAATGTTTTTCAGATTTTCAATCAATGAGCTTTCTAAATGTTCTGCAAGTGAATTATTTCAGAGAGGAATTATCAGTATTCATTCTATGATGCTATTCATTATAATGTCTGGCATATCAAGAAAGGTTTGACTTGTAGAGATCTTCCCCTTTTGTATTAGTCTGTCAGCTGATGATATCAACATGCAGGGCTCATTTAAGTGACTACACTATAAAAATTTCAGAAGTGAAACTTCCCCATCATGTATAAGGGACAGAAATTTGAAGATGTCCTGATCCCCTGACTCTCGTTACAATTATTTTATATATTTTCACTGATAAATGTCCAAACCAGAGCCTGTACAGGCTTGAAAAATCTCCTGCTGTTGATCACTAAACCGTGCTTGTTATATTTGGTTGTGTGTTTATTTTGTTCCTCATGTTTTGCGAGGTTTTTGTGGTTTGACCTTGGTCCCTAATGTTTTAAATTTTACACATATTTGGATCATTTTGATGATTTGAATAATTTTAGATTTTGGTTTATTCAGATTTTATTATTGCTTTCTGTAATCTATCTATAGAGAAATATAGACATAAATAAAGATTTGATAGATAAAGGTGAGCTTGTTAGATTTAGCAATTTGCAGTATAGAAACTTTAATTCCATTTGTTTTTTAGGTTTCTTTAATTTTAGTTTACAATCTGATAATTTTTACCTATGTTGCCTCTATTCTCTACTACACTCTATAGCCAACTTGACTTTTGCTTCAACTTTAAAATATTATTCATTATATTCATATAGAAACAGCTAACTTTTAACCCATACTATCTGTTTCCTAATTTGAAAATCTCCACATATTCTGCTGATATTTTTGCCTAGTAAAAATGTTCCTTTTAGCCATTATTACCACTCACTCTGTTAGATATTTTCCATTTTTCTTTCACTGGGAAATTTTTGATCATTTTACACTTTATTGTCTTATATAATATTGTTATGAATTTGGTAATTCTTTCCCTTTCATACATGACAAGTGATTTGGCACTTTTGTGTTTTTATTTCCACATTGTAAACATGTTCATTACACTAGAATTTTCTCTGTAAATATAGAATAGTTTATGAAAGGAACAGTTGTAAGTCAGAGGTCAAATCTGGCTCTCTCTTCAACCATATGAGTCTTGATATCTTCCTTTACCCGCTGAGGAAACTGTTGGCCTGAATTCTTTTTTACTTTACTTATTATTATGTATTAAACTCAGTAAAATTTTTATTTAAACCATTCCCTTCATTTTATTGGCTCAGATCTGTGAAGTAGATGCTGATGTTACTTGCTATAGTTTTATGACAATTTATCTGTTTGCCTCACTGAAAACAAATTGTCTCAGGAGATACCAAGGTTCCTTCAGAAAGTCTTTTTGTTCAGGAATATGGAGGAATAAATAGCTTCAAGATTTTATGTTCTTGGGCAAACTTCATGGAAACTTGGAGGAAAGAAACTATCTGACATATTTTTTCTTCTTTGAAGAATGCAATATCATACATTTTTATACATGATAAAACTGAGACAACTGTTGATACGTCAGGGCAGTCACAGAAAGACATCCTAAAACAACCTGCTTTCCCTCTACCATTGCCAGTTAGAATCACTTGAAGATGTTTCAATTTTGGGAGAAGTATGGTCCACCCTTGTAGGTCCCCTTTACTATTCCCTTATTTTAGAGAGAAAGATGTTGTTCTATATTTATTTTATCTGTGGCCTGTTGATAATGGCAGGCTTCAGGTCTCTCTAACTTATTGTAGGCAATGGCAGCAGATATGAAGAAGCTCAGCATTCAAGTATTCTTGTTCATGATCCTTGGCAACTACTGTCAACATAGTTTCTTTCAGGGATTACTGATTCTTTTATAAACACCCATTAAATATGTTCCACATTTTAAGTTAGGTTTACAGGTAGAAACCCTAAAAAAGTCCCCTTTGCTCTTGTGCCTGGGAAAACTCAAAGAGAGTTTGTTTTCTAATGACATCCATCCATCTAGGATTTTCTCAGTCCTAATATGTGTAACAATCCAATTACACAGTGACCTAATAGAACATTCTTTTTTCTCTAAAGTACTGTGTTACTCTGTGGTATTCTTTTAGTGTCAAGCTCGGCAGCTTAAATTCCTTATTTCATTAGAGTTGATTATTCCTTTGTCAGAAAATGGTTAAGTGTCAAACTAATATATACCTATTAATAAAAGGCCCCATGCTTACCTATGTCATATTTGTTTTTAGTCTTTCTCAATTTCCTGTCTTGGGTTCTATTTACTGCTTGGGGCCCTTATTCTGATCTCATTTTCTTCAAGGTTAAACTAACCATCATTAGTCAAAATAAGTGATTTTTCAAAACATGTCTTCAATTTTGTCATTTTTCCTATTAGTCTTTTAGTAGGTTCTTACATATTTTGATCATATGCATTCAATTGCACCAACTCTTTCCACACATATCACCCATTCTCTACCATCTAACTTTGTGCTAGTAAAATAAATTTAAACTCTTCAAATCTAGTTTATAATTTCCAAATATTTTTAGATGCAATTTGTTCCACAGAATTATGATTGATATTCCAGGGACTACATTCTCAAGGAAAACTGTCTCTCACTCTCACTTAAGGTCACAGTTGCCAGTAGCTGTATTTCCTAAGTATGTGTTTAACCAGAACTCCTCTGAGCATTTTATTTCTTAGCCTCTGATATTTCATAGCTGAATGTTGGTCTGTTATAGAGTAATTCTGTTTTAACTTGTTCATACGGTTGTACATTTGCAAGATTTACCACATTGACAAATCCTTAACTAAACTAATACATGAAAGTATTAAAATAATTAAAATTAGAAATCAAAAGGGAGAGAAGGCAATAGGCATTGAAGAAATACAGAAAATTTTAAGAACATAAAATATTAATATTCTATCAAAATGAAAATATAAAAGAAATGCATATATTACATGTAATGTATACATGTATACATATATATGTTTATCTTTAGTAAACTAAAAAGAAGTAACTAGTTTTAATAGACCTATAAAACCATTGAAATAACTGCTGAAATGAAAATTTGTCCAATTACAAAATACCCAATCCAAATTCTGGATTCAGAGACTAATTATATCATGCCATAAAAAATTTAACACCAAAGTCTTCCAACTATTCCACACAACAGAAAGGGAGAAACATACTCCAGTTGCCTTTACAAAGCCAGCATTATATTCATTTCATAACCAGACAAAGATTCCATGAAAATCATACAGCAATATATTTAAATAACACAACGATAAAAATTTTCTTTGAGGAAAATATAATCAAAATTCTCATTATTTCAGAAATAACTTATAATTGGGTTTATCCTGATGGGGAGAGAACATAGGAAGACTTGGGAAGGGGAAAAATTAACAAAATATATTAAAATTTCAAAATATTTTAAAAAATAAAAACATAGAAATTTAGGATGTCAGGCTTGTAGGAAGTTATTACCTTAAACTTACAAGCTGTCTTACTAGCTCTGTACTGAACTATTAAACGTCAAAAAAACTAACAAAATAAAATGTTAATGTAGTTTTCCAACCCTCCCCACGAAAAAAAGTATCACTACAACACTTGAAAACAAAATTGAAAAACACATCAAATCATAATTCATCAGTGTAACTGTTGCTTTTATTCCATTGGAAGAAGGGATAAGATGAAAGCCATACCCATTCTTTGCAAATGTATGCCTTGGACTGAGCCCGTAGCATTGTTTTCTCTGTTCTAACTATTGCTAAGTCTAGGCCTGAAAGCTTCCAGCCTCCATACAATCTAATCTTCCAAGGTAAGTGAATCAATCTGGTTTCCCTTGGCTTCTAACTGAATCTCTCTCTGCTTGGCCTCATAATAACTTTCCCAATGTGTTTTACTCTTTTAGCTCCTTCTCCTTCTCTGGCTCATTCTGTCTTCACCTGTGTCTAACTTCTCTCTGAAACCACTGTCTGTCAAACTGTCTCAATAAAACTGCCATATACATACACCATCCAATTTCTCTTTCCCGTAGCTTCTCTTTTCTGTGCTATTTTTGTATGATTTGGGCATATCCTATCTGTATCTCATTCTGTCAAATCTTTCTTTGTTTCATCACTTTGTCTGCTCCTCAATTAGACGTCACTTTCAAACATGGATGCTTCCTTCTACAAACAACCCCACCTTAATTGTCTGTACTAGGCTACTTCTGTATTCCAGCCAGATAGTACTGCCATCTTGGGTTTGTCTACATTCTGGCCAGATCATATAGTCCTAGAAAATTTTTTGATATGATCTCTTGCCAGAGCAGCAATGTTGGTAGTTCAAAATTCATCTACATCTTCCCCCTTACTGTTTAATCTAAAAATTACATGCCATTTAACTTTTACTACCAAAAAGTTATCAATCCCACAATGTCAAAATGTCCATTTGAAGATGTATTGATATAGTGATCCTTCATAACACAGTCCTTAAACATCTTGATGTTTAAGATCTATTTATAGTGGACATTAATCTACAGAAAAATCAGTAAAAATCTTGGTGGGGCTTTGCATAACCTTTGTAAAGGACGTGGAATTGTTTCCTTGTTCTGCATCTTATCCCAGACTCTTAAAGCTACTAAATTACATTGTATAATAATAGTCATCAAATTGCATCTGCTTTCATAATTTAGCATATTGAACTTCATTTAACTCTCTCATGATATTAATACCTTTAGATCTCTTATGATTTTCCATAGCTGCAGCTCCTTCACTCCTCCACTCCACCATGTTAGCTATTTTATTGGAGAAGCAACTTATAGTACAGCTTCTGCTAAATCTTTCCAGTCTTTGGAAATAATCCTGTTTTGTGTCACAAAAGTTTTTAGCATTAGTCTTGCATGGGATTAGTGCATTTCACAAGTTGCTTCTTTAAAATGTTTACAATCTTATATTTAACTAATTCTAGACTAGTTGTTCATTTTGTGAAATTGTCACCATTTTCTGGCATTTGTTCCCAGGTAATTGAAGCTGATGGAGGTGGTTCTTTGCTCAGTTTCACTAAGAGGTGGCACTACTAGTTCAATGGGCTTTTTATCTTGAACTTCATTTATGTTAGGTACCATAGGTTCATAATTAAGCATGTCTTGTTCTATTATTTCTATCTTTTGTCTGTCAAGCTTTTGTACTATTATATATATTTTTCTTGTTACACAGTTATTTTCTGAATGCTTTTTGAGAGGAAATATATAAAGTTTGATATTGAAAATAAGGAGGGGTTTATTTTAGTGGTCAGAATTACAATATGTACTGTGATGACTTTTTAAAGTAACTTTTTATCCCTTCAAGTCTTGTCTCTCAATGAATCTGAAATAGAGTTTTTCATTTTTTGTTTTAAGAAGAGTCTGCTTATATAAATGTTGAGATTCAGGAAATTGCCACTCAAACCATGAATACACCAATGTCAGTTAAACAAGAAAAGTTTATTGAGTTCATACCACAATACTGGACATTCAGGTCCACAAGCAGAAAAAATACCTAGTTGCAGCAGTAGTCTGCTCTAAGGATAGGCTTTCAGAGAAAAACAAAAACAAAACCAAGAACAAAACAAAAACCAACCAACCAACCAACCAACCAAATAGAAGAAGAGGTTCAAAGGCTTAAAGGGCAAGGAAGAAAGCAATTGACTTACTAGGCAAAGTATTATTAGATAAACTTTAGGATGATTGGTCCTGAGTAAGGTGGATGGGTAATAAACAAGGAAATTTCAGAACATTGAGGTAACAGAGCATGAGTAGTATAATCATAAGTTTTTAGCTTACTAGTAGCATTGTTCAATGTCAGCCACAGAGAATACAGTGAGTTCGTTTATAGTTGCAAAAAGGGCTGTCCTGTGCAACTCAGGTTATTTTAGATGTAACAGTTCATATGGAACATTGATTTAATGAGTCCTATGTAAAGCTTTGTGGAATTTCTTAAGGTTAGCAAACCTCATACAAAACTTTCAGAAGATAAAGAATAAAACAGAGTATGTGGTCAACATGTCCTTGAGCAAAGTTATTTCTCTGTGTCAATGACTGGCAGGCATGTTACAGCAACAATATGAAATACATGTCAATCATTGAATGAAATGGATGAAGCTATGCTGGGTGGGGAGGCAGACCATAACAACAACTAAATTTGTCTTTTAAAATGACTTATTTTGAGTTATTGTCTGCAGCTTTTGAGTCTCAGGAATCTCCTGGGGTAACCAGTTAGCCAAAGTTGAAATACTGATTTTCCACTGGAAAAGATCCTGGGAGAATTTTCCCTGCAACTTTCTTTCAGATATCTCTTGTCTTCTTCAGATGTTCTCTGCTTTCCGCAATGTAGGTAAGATTTTTCCTTCTCTAATCACTTTGGATGCCAGATGTAAAAGTAACTTTTATTTCCCTAGATGTTATTGTCATCTCAGGGGTTAACTACTGAATTAGGGCACCTTTTCTAGTTGTTTCTGAACTATGGCATAGTAGTTTGATTGAGCTTTTCTGGCACAAAATTCCTCTCCAAGCTGATTGACTCAATCTGGCTTCTCTTGGCTTCTGTCTGAATTGCTCTGCTTGGGCTAATACTAACTTTGACAAGACATTCTAACCTTCTGGATCATTCTCATTCTCTGGCTCCATCTGTCTGTCTTCACCTGTGTCTAGCTTGCTCTCTGAAACCAGTCTCTGTAAAGCTATCCCAGTAAAATTGTCCCACACACTTCTGTCTTTTCCTGTTCTTAAAGTAGCTTCTCTTTCCTGTGCTGTTGAGTATATCCTATCTCTGTCCCCTTTGTCAAATCCATCTCTGATTCAGCAAAATTTGTCTGCCCCTTAATTAGATGCAACCAATCCCTTCTGTAAACTAACCTTACCATCATTGTTAGAGATTAAAGGTGTATACTGAGGATGTGCTTTCCTTCCAGCCATACCAAAATGCAATTCATGGTGTGTCTGCATTCTGGATAAATCATATAGACCATGATTTTAAGGCTTCATCCTTGAGATACAGAGTTGGGTTAATAAAGGTATATTAATAAATGTAAAAATCACATGAATAGAACAAAAATCAGAAAGCACACAATCATCTCATTAGATGTAGAAAGTCCTTTAACAAAATCCAACATCTATTAAAGATAAGAGTATTTGAATAAAGAGGAATATAAGAGGTATAGCTCAACATAATAAAGACAATTTACTGGAACCTCCTAAAGCCAACATAAACCTTAGTCAGAAAACTTCAACTTCTTTTTAAACAAATCATGAATAATCTAACATGCCCACTCTCCTCAGTCTTGTTCAACATAGTACCTAAAATTTACCTACAGCAAGAATGCATTTAAAGAAGAGAATGTAGTTATCAAAAGGAAGGGAAGTTATAAAAATAGAATTAATTGAAGATTATATGATTTTATACAAAACATACTCTAAAGAACCACCAACAAATTCCCCTTGCTGATAAATTCATTCAGCATTTTGGCAAAATACAAAATTAAAAACATAAAAAAGCATTTGCCTTTTATATGAAAACAACAAAGTTACTGAGAAAGAAATTAGGAAAATAATAATCGTTTATAAAACGTTTCTAAAAAATAAAAAATAAAATATCTTAAAATCCCAGTCACTGTCTTATAGTATATTTTTCCTGGATGTTTTACATTAGGACATCTCAGTCGGGCAGGGGTGGAACACGCCTTTAATCCCAGCACTTGGGAGGCAGAGGCAGGTGGATTTCTGAGTTCAAGGCCAGCTTGGTCTACAGAGTAAGTTCCAGGACAGCCAGGGCTACTCAGAGAAACACTGTCTCAAAAAAACAAAACAAAACAACAACAACAACAAAAAACCCACTAAATATCTCCTCTATTGAAAAAGCATTTGACAAAATTCAACATCCCTTCATGTTAAAGTTCTTGGAAAGATCAGGAATTCAAGGCCCATACTCAAACATAGTGAAAACTGTATACAGCAAACCAGTAGATAACATCAAACTGAATGGAGAGAAATTTGAAACAATCCCACTGAAATCAGGGACTAGACTAGACTGCCCACTCTCTCCATACCTATTCAATATAGTACTTGAACTTCTAGCTAGAGAAATGAGACAACAAAAGGTCAAAGGCATACAAATTGGAAAGGAAGAAGTCAAAATATCACTATTTTCAGAGTTAAGGGGAATGGGATAAGGGGTGTGTATATATATATATATATATATATATATATATATATATATGAAAAATCCACTCTATTTCCAAATTTATGGTTTTGGTTTTTTGTTTGTTTGTGTTTTGTTTTTGTTTTTGTCTATTTGTGTTAAGAGCTTTGTTCCATTCTTATACTCAGGTTAGAGTGTCTGGAACCCTTATAGGAAAAACATAGTAAGATTATATAAAGAAAGAAATCTTGCAATCTAAAGATTTGAATGTTTAACAGTTATAAAAATATCATGTAAGGCAATTTTTTCTCTGGCTCTCTCAGTAGCTGCTTTTGCATGCATGTGATTCTCCCTGGATGATGTCATATCCACTTATCGTCTAGTTGGGTTCACAAGGTCCTTCCTTGTCACTTGAATATATAAATAGTTAATAGTAGCTAGAGAGGTTGGCATAGCTAAGAAGCAGCTTATATTTCCCATATTCCTATAAATAACCCCTCAGTTATGCTACTGAATGTAAACTTACTTATGCTCATTTCTTTACCAAGCTAGACCTGAATGTCATAGTTTAATTTTTCATTGGTGGACTATCTATAGAGAAGAGATATTTGTTTATTTCTCAGGAATGTTTATATACATATATACAAACCTATGGCCACACAAATATTTTATTTATATATACATATATATGTATATATATGAT
This sequence comes from Mastomys coucha, assembly GCF_008632895.1. Classification (NCBI taxonomy): domain Eukaryota; kingdom Metazoa; phylum Chordata; class Mammalia; order Rodentia; family Muridae; genus Mastomys; species Mastomys coucha. The sequence goes on along the minus strand of NW_022196894.1, from coordinate 66,259,009 downwards.
GAAAACATACAGATAATGTTTCTCAAAAATAAAAAACTGGAGAGTATTATAAAGTACTTTAAGTGAGCAGGGTCTTAGTAATCAATAATAGAACTAACAAATATCATCATGTAAAACTAATGCCAGCTTGTGAATAAGCTGTAAATTAATATGTCAAAAAGGACATATCACTGAAAACATATATATTTTATTAATATTTAAACAAAATTAAGTTATAAGAGTTTGATCAAGTCAGGTGATGGTGGCACACACCTTTAATTTCAGCACTTGGGAGGCAGAGGCAGGTAGATATCTGAGTTCGAGGCCAGCCTGGTCTACAGAATGAGTTCCAGTTCAACCAGGGCTACACAGAGAAAACCTGTCTCGAAAAAACAAACAAAAAAAAGTATGATCTATCATTACATATTTATTTTGTAGAATTTAATTCTATACTGTTGAAATAATACTTATAAGGGACATAAAAGATAAGCAAATATAAATATTTACTTATTGTTTACTCTAATTATATAGTATGAGATGGAAATTTCAAGTTAAAGTATAAGGCTATCTAATACTTCTTTCAAATAAATTGTTTCATAGGCTTAGATTGTAGCCTATGTAGGTCAAATACGTAGCCTTAGTAGGTCATAAGTAGGCATTAATGTCTCACAATGTGTCCCAGTGCATCTATTACAAAGTCAGTCTCAGTAGTAGTTATTCCTTACATTCACACATAGATCTCCATGAAGACATGGCTAACTGGCAAATTGATCAAAACTGATGACACAATTTTCTCCAAGGAAGACACTACATAGTGACAGAAGAAAGCCTGTGGTGGTTTGCATATGCTTGCCCTAGGGAATAGCACTATTGGGAGCTGTGGGCTTGTTGAATAGATATAGCCTTATTAGGGAAAGTTTGTCACTGTGGGGGTGGGCTTTTAGAACTTGCCCATAACCAGGTAGGAGGCAGTGTTTGTCCTGTTTTAGTGAGAACAAGATGTAGAACTCTCAGCTTCTTCCCCAGCATCATGTCTCCCTCAGTGCTGCCATTTTTCCTGCCTTGATGATAATGAACTGAAGGTCTGAACCTGTAAGCTAACGTCAATTAAATGTTATCCTCTATTAGAGATCATGGTGCCTTCCCAGCAATGGAAACACTAAGATAAAGCCCAAGAACACCCTGACACCTGACACCATGTGGACACAATTGGGATCGACATTCTTCAATTTCCAACTCAGACTTCAGAACAGAATAATCTTGAAGATAAAATTTTGCCTCTTTATCTCATTGAGACATACTGCCTCATTTGTGAAGGGATACATTTCCAAGTTACAATGCCTGCCTTGGGATCCAGGCACACAGAAGCAGGAGTAGCCATTGATACCATCCAGGTACCTAGCTCCATTTGTGGCAAGGGCTGGAAACACTCATTGTCATCTGTCTCACAGAACTGTCCAGTATATGCAACAGGGCAGAAACAGACAGGGTACTCAGGTTCTTTATGGAAGGTGCCTCCATGTTGGCATGCACTCCTTCCAAAAAATTAATGGAAGTTTCACAGGTCAGCCCCCTCTAACCAGAAAGACATTGGCACAGGAAATCCCTTTCTCTGGAGGTGCTACACAGTGGAAATTATTTGACAGGAACTGGGGAAGAAAAGGTCTTTTAGATCATCACTCTCTTTGTCCAATTTTTTGGCTATATCTAAGCAACAATTGCTGTCTTGTGGAAACCCTTTGTGCATGGACTTGTTTTGAAAAAAATTAAGGAACACCTGATACTGTTTTTGTTGCAAAATGAATCCTGGCAACCTCAAGTCACTCCAGAACTAGACACATGCTCTCCCACTGATACCAGACAAGACAGACAACATAGGGGAGCAGGATCTACAGGTAGGAAAGTGATCAGGGTAAGCCCTGCTCCAGTTGTTGTGGGCCTGCATGAAGACCAACGTATACATCTACTACATATGTGAAGGGGTTCTAGGTCTAATCCTTGTGTGTTCTTTGATTGCTGCTCTAGTCTCTGGTAGCCCCCAAGGGTCCAGGTTTGTTGACACTGTTGGTCTTCTTGTAGACTCCCTTTCCCCTATCTGTTCCTCAATCAGTCCTTCAAGTCTTCCACCAGACTTCTGACACTTAGTCTAATGCTTGGTTATGGGTCTCTGCATCTGTTTCAGTAAGTTGCTTTGCAGAGCAACTCTGAGAAGAGGACAGTTATGCAAGGCTCCTGTTTTCAAGCAAAACAGAATATTATTAATAGTCCCAGTAATTAGTTTTTGTCCATCTGATGGATCTCGAATTGGGGCCGTCAATAGTTGGTCATTCCACCAGTTTCTGTGAGCGTTTTGTCCCAACATGTGACTTCACAGATATAGGGACACACTGTGAAACTTTGATGCCTCTTTGTTGATCAAAGCCTTGTCACAATGATACAACATAGAAAGAGAATATTGATAGCTCTATTTGTCATTACTGGCATGGATACATAGGTTCCCTGTGTGAGAAGGACATAAAGGAATGCAATAGCAACCCAAGCCAATTTGAGTAGGAATGGATTAAGCTCTTCTCATAGGATCAATAGTGACATACTGTAGGCATGTCTTCCTCCTTCAACTACCTTGGAATCTCAGGCCATATTTTTCCTGTCATACTGGATTCACAGAGAGAAGCTTAGCATAACTGTCCTCTGAGAGACTAACCCAGCATCTGAACGAAATAGATACAAAGACCCAGAGACAAAGATTATTAGACCATGCTGGGTAAGACTGGTGAAAGAGTTTGGGGGATGGGTTGAGGAACTTGCAGAAAACTCCACAAGAAGAAAAACAGAGACAACAAACCTGGACCTTTGAGGGGGATCACAGAGACTGAACCACTAACCAAAAAGCATGTAAAGACTGGAACTAGGTCCCCAACCCATATGTAGCAGGAGTTCAGCTTACTATTCATGTGGCCATCCAACAATTGGAGTGAGGTCTTACTCTGACTTTGATGCCTATCTGTGGACCCTGTTACTCTAACTGACTGTCTTGTCTGCCTCTAGTAGGAGAGGTGATGCCTATTCCTGCAATGATTTGAGGTGACTGGGTTGGTTAGCTCCCTGAGAGGAACCTTCTTTTTCTCAGAGATGAAGGGTAGAAGAGGGTGGGAGGCTGAAGTTAATCATAGAGAACTTGTTCTTTGAGAAAATCAACATTGTAGAAAATCCTTAAACAAACTAACTAAAAGATAGAGAGACAGTAACCACATAAACAAAATCAGAAAAGAAAAGAGAATCATAACAACAGATAATGAGTAAATACAAAGAATCACTGGGTCTTATTCAAAGCCTGTAGTAATAAGATTTGGGAAATGTTAAGGAAATGGATGATTTTTCTAGACAGGTACCATTTGATAAAGATCAAGTACAGTATTTAAAGTACTCTATAATCCATAAAGAAATAGAAGCAGTCAATAAAAGGCCCCCAACCAAAAAACAAACAAAAAAAAATAAACAAAAATAAAAGGAAGAAAGGAAAAAAGGCCCCAGTCAAATGACTTTAGCACAGAAATCTACCAAACTTTCAAAGAAGAGCAAATACCAAATAATCCTCAACCTATTCCACAAAGTAAAAACAGAAAGAACACTTGAAAATTCCTTCTATGAAGCCACAGTGACCCTGATATTTAAACCACACAAAGACTCAACAAACAAAGAGAATTTCAGACCTATTCTTCTTATGAACATTGATACAAAGGTAACCACAAATCAAATCCAGTACAACATTGTAAACATCATCCAACATGAGCAAGTTGGCTTCATCCATGGGATTCAGGGATGGTTTGATATATGAAAATCCATCAACATAATCCACCACTTAAACTGAAAGAAAAAAATTCACATCATCATGATCTCATTAGATACTGAAAATTCTTTGACAATATTTAATACCCCTTCATGCTAAAAGACTTAGACAGATCAGGGATACAAGGTTCGTACTTAAACATTAAAAAAAAAAATCAATATACAGCAAGCCAATATCAAATTAAATGTAATTAAAATAATTGCATTAAAATCAAGGACAAGAAATGTTGCCCACTCTTTCCTTATTTATTCAGTATATTAATTAAAGGCCTAGCTAAAGAAATAATACAACTAAAGTAGATCAAAGTGATAAAAATAGGAAAGGAAAATTTCAAAGTTTTGCTATTTGTGGGTTTTGAATGACAGTTTATATAAGCGACTGCCAAAATTCTAGCAGAGAACACTTACAGATGATAAACACCTTCAGAAAACTTTCTGGATACAAAATTAACTTAAACATATCAGTATCCCTCCTTTATATAAACAATAAATGGGCTGAGAAAGAAATTATGGGAACAACGCCCTTTGCATTAGCCATGCATAATACATAATATATTGGAATAACTCTAACCAAGCAAGTGAAAGACCTTGCTTGGTTATGTCAAGAACATCAAATTCTTGAAGAAAGATTAAGATAGACATTAGAAGATAGAAAGATCTCCCTTAGTAGCCATGAACACCAGATCTTTGAGCTCAGACTCTAAGATCAAATATTGATAGATGGGACCTCATTAAACTTAAAAGCTCTTGTAAGGCAAATGACAATGGCAATATAACAAAATGACAGCCTACAGATTTGGAACGGATATTCATCAGCCTTGCATCCAACAGAGGGCTAATATCCAAAGTTTATAAAGAACTCAAGAAACTAGAAACCAACAATTCAAATAACTCAATTAAACAGTGGGGTGCAGAGCAAAAATGAGGATTCTCAACAGTAGAATCTTGAATGATTCAAAGTCTTTAGTCATCAGGGAAATGAAAATCAAAATGACTCTGACATTCCATCCTACACCCATTAGAGTGGCTAAGATTAAACACTCAAGTGATGCTGGTGAGGATGTGGAGCAAAGAGAACTCTCCCATATCACTGGTGGGAATGCAAGTTTGGACAGTGACTTTGGAAATCAATTTTGTAGTTTCTCAGAAAATGTGAATAGCTCTACCTCAAGACCCAGATATACCACTCCTGGGCATGTACCCAAATAATACCCCACTATGCCCCAGTAACACTTGCTCAAACATGTTCTTAGCAGCTTTATGCATAATAGCCAGAAACTGGAAACAATGTAGATGTCCCTCAACTGAAGAATAGATAAAGATAATGAAGTATGCCTACAAGATGGAATACTATTCAGCTATTAAAACAAAGACATCATGAAATTTGCAGGCAAATGGATGGAACTTGAGAATATCATCATGAGTGAGGTAGCACAGAGCCAGAAAGAAACCTATGATATGTATTCACTTATAAGTTGACATTAGCCATAAAGTACAGGATAAACTTGCTATAATCCATGTCCCGCGCTATCTCCCGCCAGCAGGAACAACGCGGCACACACAGGATCCTTCTGCAGTACAAGCTTTAATGCATCTTGAGAGCGAGATCATAAGCTTCAGTTGAGGAGGAGGACCCCGACTATCTCAAAACCCTTCCCTTATATAGAGCTCTATGCCCGCCTCAGACGTGGCGACTCATAATAGGCTGTGTGACGATCAGGCCATTTGACGTGACCAAAGGCACTCCGCCGCAGATCGTTGGGATTTACAGGCACACGCGCACAAGGCGTTTTTATGCTAATGGCAAGCCAGAGGTCATCGCCATCTTGTAATGGCGATGTGCTTATGAAGTGGCTTCCCACAAATCCACAGAAGAATCCTCAAAGAAACTGATAGTAAAGAGTTCTTATGGGAGGGTGTGAGAATCTTAGTCAGAAGAGGAAACTAAATAGTCATCTGAGGTGGATGGAGTGAGGAAATTAAGATGGAGATCAGATGTGGGGACAAAGGAGGTGAGAGAGACACTAGTTCAAAAGAACTTTAAAACAACATGTTTATTGAAAGTAAAGTTTAAATTTAACTTTCACTTAAAATCCTTTGTGAAAGTTTTAAAAAAAACTGTATATTTTGAAAAACTAGTTCATAGAAAGGTTGAAATACATATTTTCCTTAAAAAAAATGGACAGAAGATTTCCTGCATTAAATGCTACACATAAGTAGATGAAAGCACAATTAAATAACAAGACTTGAAAATTATAATTATCATGAGACTTTGCTGCCAAAATTAATTCATGGAAACTTAATTTTCAGAGAGTCCATATCATGCAGTTATCTTGCATTTAGAAATATCCATATGTTGTCATAAAAATAAATTGTATTCTCAAAAAAATTTTGAAAGATTAAAAGTTCAATCTCTAGGACTGGTATGCTGTTACAGGATATTTCAATTTCTTATACTGTTATATAAAGCATGATGTTAATTATTCTAGTAGTACAAAATATATTCATTAAAGAAGTTCACATATTAAGGAAAATAAATTCATGAAGTAATAAGAACTTTAAAATCTAAGTATCACTCATATCATTCTTCATGCATGAAAAGACAAATATAAGGATTTCAGATGATATCTTTGATGTATTTATAAGGTTTATCATATAAATATACATACATACAAATATTATATAATGAATATAGCATAATATGATTAATATAATATAATTAGGATAATATTATATAATATAATTAATAGGTAATTTACTTTTTATTTCATTCATTGGTTTAGAGGAATAACAGGTTTACTTAGGTACTTTTGATCAAACTTTCCCGTGGATATCCGTTACACAGGTACATTTCTGTTCTAATTAGCAAAGCAAAGAATCCAGCTTGGAAGTGCTTTCTTACATTAAATGTGAATTTTTAAAATTAAAATACGATTAATAATTAAAACAAACATTCAGTTCCTGGTTTAGGTGGACACAACTCTTTTTTCACCATAGAAACATAATAATACCAAACTTGAATCTATACAATTTCAGACCTATCTAGATTATCAATTCAGAAGGAGAAAATTAAATCAGAGCCACGTAAGGATTCTTAGCTGCTTTAGAGTTAGTTTTTGCTGGCTTTTTAATTCCTATACTAATAGTTAAAACAAGGAAAAAAAAACATTAGTCACTGCAAAGCTAGTTTGTGTTTGATTACAAATCTAATTTTTCTTATATTTTACATTCTTTTATTTTATATTTTACCTCAATTATTTAAAAAAATATTTATCAAACTGAGAAGATCTTCAAAGTTTAAGAAGCCCAATTGTGCATCTTAAAACAGCTCAAATGAGATTTCCTAAATAATAACTCCTAATTAGGGATGTCATAATCTGAACTTCATGGTTCACATCATTTGTGATATTGAACTGAGTGCGGTGAGAATAAAATTATTGTTCAAATCAAATGATCATCATGAATCGTAAGAATGATCATGTGAAAGTGGAAAGATACACTGAGTAACAGTAATATGAGGTTAGAAGTTTCACAGTTGGCAGAGTCCTATTAACTCACACTACACACAACTTTGTTATTTTTACTTCTTTTCTTGTTCAGGGCTATAAACAATAAAGAAGAAACAAGTCAAACATCAACAATAAGACAGTTTAAGGCATATTGTCCATCTTCTAATTCACAACAATCTTTACCAATTCTTCTTTAGATAAAGACATTTGCTGTTCATTTGAATTACTGGTACTCAGGCTCCAGCAAAACTCTCAAAAACATTGGTGAAAGATGATTTCTCAGTGTCACAAAGAAACTTTCTTATCACTACATGTGAGTGGATGATGATAATTTTTGGTAAGACAGTCAGAAAACGTTATTCTTTAAGCAAGATGCCAAGGATGCTGCTCATGTAATGCTGGATCATCAGGACCACTGACCTTAACATCTGAAAATGTTTGACTTTGCAGCTACTACTGAAGCAAGTAAACCTACTCACTGCGAAAAAGGACAAAGGACTTATGTAATCCAGAAGGAAAAACTAAGTGTCATCCATTGCTCAAGGCTTAAAATTCAATTTCTTTTGTAGAACCAACACCCATTCTATTCATCTATGCAACAATTAACCATTGTTCACTTAAACCACAGGTTAGCATTTAAAGCTTAAACATAGTACCAAGACTCAAAGCAAAATGAAATCGATTGCCTAAGACAAGATAAAAATAAAATCACAAACTTATTGTAATAAAGCCACAAAGAGAACGGAATGTTCCACCTTTACTATTTCTTGAATGTCTGAATGATTAATTGATTATACCTTACAAGCACAATGTATCTGAAAGATAGCTATTTTCATTTCAAGTGATAATTCTGAATATTGACAGCACACAAATAAAAAGTATTGTAAAAGTGCACAAAGTATCTTAGAATTTAAATTTGCCAGATAGCTTATGACTTTTAAAATATTTTAGGTATTCTTTAGAGGTTCCGGAACCTGAATAACATTTTATATTTTTATGACAGACTGCTTATGATTGGGCATTCAGTTATTATTTACAAGTAATTGCTCATTGAATTATTGGTATTTTGTATGCATTTGTCTATTACAGAATCATGAAGAAACTTAGAGTGAGGAAAATTGTCTGTCCTCATATAGTTACTCCCAAAAACTATAGCTAGTGGGAGGAGGGATGTATTCATGTTACTTTAATTGCACTGTTGTCACAAAATCCTTAAAGAAAAGCAACTTACAGAATGGATTTATTTTAGCTTATCATTCACTGAAGGAAAGTAAGTCATGGCAGAAGGAACTCCTTCTATCTGGTACAGACTGTAGTCAGAAAGGAGAGAGAACAATGTGTGGTCTCAGCTTACTTTAATTTTTATATAGCCAAATATCCCAGTCCTTGGAATTTCATAACCCATTTTCAGGGTTAGTCTCTCTGTCTTGTTAAACATTTTTAGAAACACATTCAGAGACACACCCAAAAGTCTATTTTCACGTTGGTTCTAAATCTAGTCATTTGACACAAAACGGTCATGACAGAATAATTTCATGTTCTTTTTCCCCCAAGTAATGAGAGAGTCCTCATGGATTGATATGATTTTAAGTAAAAACACTTATTGTTGTTGTCAATGTTTTATGTATGCCCTATGAGTCAACCCATGGGCTAATATTCATATCCTTAATCAGTGTATTTTGGATAACCTCCATTGTGCAGCTACACATTAAGCAGTTTTCTGGTATTTCTGTTTGTTAGGAATGGTAAAGCTGTTTCCCTCACTTAGTGAACAGAGGGCAAAGATCCTGACCATCAAAAATGCAACCAAGATTATCCATGATGTGAACTCTGAGGACTCATCTGGATAAGCAGAAATATGAAAATAAACAAATAGAACATTTCCAGATTCCTATCTAGTAGAGCATACTTCTCTAACTCATGAAGAAGATAAGATACAAAGAGAGTTTGTTTCACTTTAAAAAATGTCAGGAAAATGCTCTGTTACTACACTCCCTAAGACTGATATTTGATCTTAAAGTCTATCGTGTCAGATATATTGTTTTTCTTTTTTATTATATATGCTTTTATTAATGCTTGAGAATATTGCTTTTTTCCCCAATCATTATATGCCCCATTGTTTCCCCACCCAGTCCTTCCTCCTCAGTCCCTCATCCCCTTCCTCCTCTCCCTTACTGCCAAGAAGGTGGTTCCTCCCAACACTCTCCCTCTTCCCTGGGGCCTCAAGTCTCTCAAAGAATAAACTCATCTTCTCCTATTAAGGCCTGTTCGGGCAGACCTCTGTTATATTTGTTCCAGGGGTCTCGGAATGGCTCATGTATGCTCCTGGTTGGTGGTTCAGGTTCTGAGAACTACCTTGGTCTGGGTAAGTTGAGACTGCTGGTCTTCCTATAGGTCGTTCTTCCCTTCAGGTTATTCAGTCCTTCCCCTAATTCAACGTCAGGGGTCCCTGACTTCAGTTCAATGATTGAGTGTATTTGCTTCTTTATCATTCAGGTTCTTGTTGAGCCTCTCAGGAGACAGCCATGCCAGGATCCCATCTATAAGCACATCATAGCATCAGTGTCAGGCCTTGGTGCCCTCCCATGAGATGGACTCCAAGTTTGGCCAGTGATTGGATACCCTTTCCTTCAGTCTCTTCTCCAGATTTGTTCTTGAAATTATTTTAGACAGGAACAGTTCTGGATCAGAAATTTTGACTGTTGGTTAGTAACCCTGTCCCTCTGTTTGAGGCCCTATCTACGGACTTGAGAGGTAGATTTTTAGTTCCCTCTCCCAAGTGTTGGGCATTTTGGCAAAAGTTACCCCTATTGAGTCCTTAGAGTGACTCAACTCCATAGCCTCTGGTACTTTCTAGAGGGTTCCCTCAGCCCCCACTCCCACCTCCTGATACTGCTTTTCTCCATTCATTCTCTTGGCACTCTGGACTTCTCTCCTGTCCCTCCACACCCCATACCTGATTTTGTTCCCCTTTACTCCTTCCCTCTCCCACCCAGGTCCCTCCTTCCATCTTTCTCCCATAAGTAATTACTTCTCTCCCCCTTCTATGTAGGATTGAAACATCTTCACTTGAACCTTTCTGGTTGTTACAGTTCTTATGGTCTGTAGATTATATCCTAGGGATTTTGTATTTTAGGCTAATATCCACTAATTAGTGAGTAAATACCATGCATGTCCTTTGGGATCTGAGTTACTCAGGATATTTTCTAGTTCTATTCATTTACTGGCAAAATTTATGATGTCCTCATTTTTAATAGCTGAATAGTATTCCATTGTATAAATGAACTACATTTTCTGTATCCATTCTTCAGGTGAGGGACATGTGAGCTGTTTTCAGCTTCTGAAATTATAAATAAGGCTGCTATAAACATAGAGGAGCACAACTGTTCTTGGGTGCTATATTTTATTTGTCTTATATGCAGTTATATTTTCTTTGTCTTATACTATTTTTTAATATGATTTGAAGAAACTGATTAACATATTTATAGGTATCACAATTCTATTGACAACTTTGATGACTCAATGAACAGATTCAAAATAAAAATAATCGTGGGTTAAGTTTATAAGTTGTGGCTCCATTCTACTATATGTTTAGCATAGTGTTTACAGGGTGACTTTCATTTCTCTGTGCATTAAATCATTGAGCTATGTCTATAAATCTTGTCTGATATTTTTTATCTTATACTAATAGCAAGAACAAGTAAGAATTCTATGGTTGATCTTTGAGCTTTGTATCTCCTGAATTCATTTTCTCATCTCCTACTAGGTACTAGACATTTTAAGCAGAGAGATTGTGTCCAGTACCTTCATTACACAGGATGGAGCCATGCACATTGTAGTACCACAGTGATAACTTCTGAAAGAGAACAGAGTAGCTTAATCACTAAGTCTGACAGGTTGCACTACACACATTGCACATGTTTTCATTCTGGTTATCTCATGAAAAGGTTTTAAAAGTACACACTTTGCAAAATAATGTTAAACATTTGGTGCTTTATAAAAATTGCCATGAGCTTACTACTCTTCTATGAGGTATACATATATACACATATATTGTCTTTAAAACATTTCCATTTTCAGTGTCATGTTCTGAAAAAACTGATTTTGAGTTTGTTCACTGACTAAATGCTCAAAATCTCTACAATGCTATTATAGAAAGATCTTGTATGAAATGGTTGGCATTTTGTATTAATTGTGCTAGATATCTCTACATTATATACTTGAAAAATACATTGTAAAAGTGGACAATTGTTTCTATCAGTTATTTTGTGGTATAGCAAAAGATACTCATTTATAAATTCAACAAATAAAAATCATCCTTTTTGTTTAGCCTAAATTCTCATGTGTTGTTGACCATTTACTCAAGTAAATAAGGCTAGATCAGTAGATGCTATCACTGTTCATAGGAAGGGGAGGTCCATTAGTTCAGCAGGTGTCTAGATAATGTAAAATGTCCTTACTCACTTGTCTGGAATTTGTAAGGCCGTTATTTGACATCAACACTACCATTTGTCTTTGACCTCCAGCAGGCTAGTCAAAAGACTGTGACTCTAAAAACAGAGAAAGACAATGAGCCCAAATGATATAAAAATACTGTTAATTTTCGTTACTGGTTTGTGTTTCGTTAACTGAATACAACAACAGTTTACTCAATGGAGTCTAGAAGGAAGCATTCAATCATTGAAGAAGTAAACTTTCATGGGGCCATAGACAAAAAATATGGACATTATGCATTTATTACAGATTTATTTATTAAAATCTATGATTTGTACAACCATTGTCATGAAAAAAGGGGAAACACATATTGAATCTAAACACCTTCACATACCTCAAATAGTTGTGTGATTACTGTGTTCAAAATTGTGTGCTCTAAGTATGAGAGGTATGGCTCTTTTCTGTCCAGAATATAATCAGTAACAGAAGGCAATGTAAAAGGAAAATAACAAAAGCAGCCACTGACATGCAGAGATGTGAAAAGGGGAGTCGGTCTCTCCCCAAGAGACCATGAAATACAGCCATGTCGACCATCTAAAAAGTCCTGTAGTTGTTCCAAGTCTCGGGATCAGAATTTTTTTTTTTTTTTAGAACCTCATCTTCTTTTGGACTTCTTTTATCTAAGTGACATATATATATACATATACATATTTAACATACATATATATATGTATGTTAAATATATATATGTATATATATATGTATATATATATATTTAACCAATGGGTCCTTCTTTAATACTCAAAGTTTTTCTGAAATTAAATCAAGTTCTCTTTTTTTTGTTGTTTTGCTTTGTTTTGTTTTCTTTTGTTTTTGCGAGACAGGGTTTCTCTGTGTAGCCCTGGCTGTCCTGGAACTCACTCTATAGACCAGGCTGGCCTAGAACTCAGAAATCCACCTGCTTCTGCCTCCCAAGTGCTGGGATTAAAGGTGTGTGCCACCACCACCTGGCTTTAAGTTCTCTTTAAGAGACAGAAGTACTACTCAAACCTGATCTTTCTCTAGGCCCTGAGGCAATATTCTTTTCTTTCCTTTTTTATTTTTTTGTTGGAGCCATTATTTATTTGCTAACAAGTGATTTTTATCTTAAATTTTAAAAATTAAGATTCATGTTAAATCATTTATTGTCAATAGCTGTGTATTATGAAGCTTTACTTAAAAATTTTAACCCTATGAAATACATCTTACTAATTTTTAATTTTTTTCATACAATATATTTTTGTTCATGTTTTGTTTCTCTATGCCAATTGCTTCCACATCATCTCCACCTCCCTACTCTCCAACTTCATGTAATTTCTCTCTGAGAGGGATGATGAGTGTTGCAGCTCAGATCTCCTTCCATCCATAGTATAACCACCCAGAGAGAGCCGGGAGTCTGTCAAAGCAGGAACTCATTTTATTGTATTCATCTTTTCTTTATAAAGGGCTGAGAGAGGAGGTGGAGTTTTTTGCTGAGGTGAAATGACATGGGGGAGGGGAAATTGATGAAGGGTATGGGGTGACTGATGGAGCCAACAAAGTAACTCTTCCTCAGCAATAGCTAGGCAAAGGCAGGCTTAAGTAGGTCTTGCTGAGTCACTCTAGTATGGAAGCAACTGAGACAGTTTATAAAACTCAAACCAGGCTTGGGTTTGTCCTCAAGGCCCAGACCGGGGCCAAATATGGCCCAACAATCGCCCTTCTCCTCAGCTTCTTTCAGCCTTTTCTAATTCAAGAACAGGGGTTAGCTGCTTCTGTTCTTTGGTTGGGTGCAAATATCTGCATCTGACTCTTTCAGCTGTTTGTTGGGTCTTTTGAAGGGCAGTCATGATAGGTCCCTTTTTGTGAGCACTCCATAGCCTCAGTAATAGTATCAGGTCTTGGTACCTCCCCTTGAGCTGGATCCCACTTTGGGTCTGTTGCTGGACCTTCTTTTCCTCAGGCTCCCCTCCATCGTTGTAATTTTTCAGACAAGAACAATTCAGAGATTTGACTGTGGATGGGCAACCCCATCCTTCACTTGATGTCCTGTCTTCCTGCTGGAGGTGGGCTTTATAAGTTCCTTCTTCCTACTATAGGGCATTTCATCTAAGGTCTCTCTCTTTGAGTCCTAAGAGTCTCTTACCTCCCAGGTCTCTGGTGCATTCTGGAGGGTCTCCCCAACCTCCTATTTTCCAAGGTTGTCTGTTTCTCCTTTTTCCTCACCCAATACCAGGTCAAGTTTCCCTCTCCCCTTGCTCTCCTCCCTGTCCACTTTCCTTCCCACGTTTCTCCCTCCCTCCCCAGTTGTGATTACTTTCTTTTCTCTCCCAAGTGGGACTGAGGCATCCTCACTTGGGCACTTCAGCTTTATGACCTTTTTGAGTTCTGTGGACTGTGTCTTGGGTATTCTTTACACTAATTTATTTATTTATTTATTTATTTATTTATTTATTTATTTATTAGCTAACATCCACTTATTAGTGAGTTCATACCATGCAGGTCCTTTTGGGTCTGTGTTACCTCAATGAGGATATTTTCTAGTTCCATCCATTTGAGTGCAAAACTCAGGATGTTCTCATTCTTAATAGCTGAGTAGTATTCCATTGTATAAATGAGCCACATTTTCTATACCTATTCTTCTGTTTTGGGACATCTTGGTTTGTTTCCAGCTTCTGGCTATCCAAATAAGGCCACTATGAACATAATGCAACACATGCCTCTGTGGCATGGTGGGGCATCTTTTGGGTATATTCTCAAGAGTGGTATAGCTGGGTCTTCAGGTAGATCTATTTCCAATTTTTCTGAGGAACCTCCAGATTGATTTCCAGAGTGGTTGTTCCAGTTTGCCATCCCACCAGCAATGAAGGAGTGTTCCTCTTTCTCCACATCCTCTCCAACATGTATTGTCACCTGAGGTTTTGATCTTACACATTCTGATTTCTGTAAGGTAGAATCTCAGGATCATTTCAATTTGCATTTCTCTAGTCACTAAGGACTTTGAATATTTCTTTAGGTGCTTCTTAGCCATTTGAGATTCTTCAGTTGTGAATTCTCAGTTTAGTTCTATACCTCATTATTTTGTTTGGGTTGTTTGATTTTGTGGTGATTAACTTCTTGATTCACCAAGATGTAGCTTACTCTTGAGAATGGAAGTTTATTGCTAACATATGATTTATAGTCAGGGATACTTTCTAGCAATTATATGCTAATTCCAAGTAAGTCCTATTTATTTGTGAGTATAATCTAGTGTAGCAATTTTCCATGTGAATTTTCAAAATCCTCCTTTAAGCTGTCCCTTAATCTTCCTCCTTATATAAGCCTCCTATTCTAATATTCCACTTATCCTTTCCTACAATATTCTATTTTTCCATCAGAAGATACTTACTTACTTTAAGGGATTTGTTCCTTAAACTTAGACTATATTTTGTTGATATTCTAAATAAAACACAAATATCTAAAGTTTGAAAACTAACATTACAAGTTAATAATTAATCGTAGTAAATGTGGTTGAGAATATCAAGTTTAGAAACAGAACCAAAAATTGACATGAACTGGACAGTGAGGTCTGATAACATTGTTAAGAAAGAGGCTCTTCTTATTTTTATTTCATGAAATATTAATGCATGAAATCATTTGGATGTTAGAAGGTAAATACTCATTTATAAAATATATGGACAAGCCTAATGTATGCTTCATTTTTCCCTAGTTTTAGGAAACATAGATTATATAAGAAAGAATAGTATTAACAGTGGAGTTTAAGGAAATTTTACTATGAATCCCAATAGGTTCTTGACAAACTGGTAATATAAAAAAAAAAAAAAAAAAAAGAAGAAAGAAAGAAAAATCCACAGGCATTCAGGAGTCCCTGTGGATTCACTTTATAAGTATGGCTACTAATTTGTGTCCCAATGACCTCCCATTCTTCTCTTTAATTATCATCTGTTTTAAATGGGAAATCCCCCACAATGTGAGAAATCAGTAACTTCAATGTTATCCTTTATGCACCTTGAGAAAATTATCAAAAGCAGGAATCATTGAAACATTTACTAATCACACTTGAACCTCTATTTACCTGCATTATGATTTTTCCTGACAAATGACACAAGAAATATGTACTGGTCTAACTTTTTTTGAGATGGGTTCTTAAAAATTAGGCAAACTGGATGTTTTGGGCCTCAATCATAGAGCGTCCTGCTCCTTTCTGCCTTGGGTTGCCAGGATGGAGTTCAGCTTCTTTGTACAGCTAGAAGAACCACACCAGACTTTCTATACTTTACAGCCTCTCATAACTTAGTTATTTTTCATTTTCTTTCCTTTGTGGATAATTAAAGACTACTGAAGATTGAAAGTATTAAAAGTGTCTGTTTCACACATTTGTCTTCAGAGTTTGTTTAGTATACTTTCTAGTGTACAGTGGGATACTATTGAGTCTTTCACTGAAAAGAGTTAGACCAAATAATAGATGACTGAGTAGATATATATAGCTTCAGTATCATAAAGAAATGAAAAATATACTTCAGAATTTCTGTAACCAAAAGATTATAATTATTTTGTTATTACTGTTTTCAGAATATT
Source organism: Mastomys coucha (assembly GCF_008632895.1). Classification (NCBI taxonomy): domain Eukaryota; kingdom Metazoa; phylum Chordata; class Mammalia; order Rodentia; family Muridae; genus Mastomys; species Mastomys coucha. The sequence goes on along the minus strand of NW_022196894.1, from coordinate 66,242,642 downwards.
TCACCCAATATACTTAAACAGAAAAATAATATATTTATAAGGAAACCAACAGCAATTGTTAGCATATGCTAGAACAAAATATTATTTTAAAATCAGTGTATCATTTCTTAAAGTTAAAGAATTTAAGTTATGGTTTAGAGAAATGTGCCAAATTATTCAGAAAAGAAATATATTATTTAAAACTAGGTTCACTTGGGAATAACAAAAATAATGATGAAGCCTCCAATGTAAATCATCTCAATTTAAGACTAGTCACCTGCAGGGCAGTGGTGGTGCAAGCCTTTAATCCCAGCACTTGGGAGGCAGAGGCAGACTGACTTCTGAGTTCGAGGCCAGTCTGGCCTACAGAGTGAGTTCCAGGACAGTCAGGGCTACACAGAGAAACCCTGTCTCAAAAAGACCAAAAGAAAAAAAAAAAAAAAAAAAAAAAAAAGACTAGCCACCTGTTCTTATGAATTCATCATGGTATCCTAGTTCAGATCCCGATATACAACAGAAGACTGAGGTTGATACTGTTCCTGTTAAAAACCATGTAGTAAGAGATACTAATAAAATTTCATTCTTGCTGTTCACTGGAATTTAGACAGTGGAAATATGTGTTAAAAATACAAAACAATCTTAAGCCTTGTGCACACACAAATCTAAGATTGTTTATAGGCTTAAAGAAAGAATGTAATCTGGGAAGAAGAAGCAGTTCATATATGAGTTAAACTAAAAGTATAAACAGTTTACATATTGCAGTGCATGCTGAAAGTAGTAGTTCTAGGTTCTCAGGCTGTACTGCATACATCATACACTGTATTGCAAATATTAATCTTTGGAGTCAAATTGGCCACAGAGCTGTATACAGGTATTTGTATAAATGTTGTTATAGATGTTTTTGTCATGAGTTTTAATTGAATTTATTCTTAATAAATAATGTTGCTGTGAATATTTCAGACTTACAACATGATGCAATGTGACACATATGGATAGTAAACTGTCTATGAGACTGAAACAAATTACCACAATAATCATCTTTCATATTTATAACTAAAATCTACCAAATACCAATACAACATTGGAGATATTTCTGGAACAGTGAAAATTTCAGATCAACAACACTGACAGACTACAATTAGTGTGCATATAGCTCATATGATTAGTTAAAGGCTAATAGCGAAATAAAAAAATAAAAAAATGTTCTATTCTTTTATTGTTTTGCATTTTTATTAGATATTTTCTTTGTTTACATTTCAATTCTTATCCCCTTTTCCTGTTTTCCCCCTCCTGGAAATTCCCTATCCCATTCTCCCTCCCCCTACTTCTATGATGGTGTTCTTCCACTCACCCACCAACTCCCACCTAGCCACCCTCAATTCTCCTACACTGGGGCATCTATTGAGCCTTCATTGAACCAAGGACCTCTCTTCCCATTGATGCATGACAAAGTGATTCTCTGCTACATATGCAGCTAGAGCCATGTGTATTCCTTTTTTGATGGCTTAGTCCATGGGAGCTCTGGGCGATCTGATTGGTTGATATTGTTGTACTTCCTATGGGGTTGCAAATCCCTTCATATCCTTCAGTCCAGGGCTGGGGAGATGGCTCAGCAGGTAAGAGCACTAACTGCACTGCTCTTCCAAAGGAACTCAGGAGTTCAAATATCAGCAACCACATTGTGGCTCACAACCACCCGTAATGAGATCTGTCACACTTTTCTGGTGCATCTGAAGTCAACTACATTGTACTTATGTATAATAATATATAAATCTTTGGGCCAAAGCGAGCAGGGACTGAGTGAACAAAGTTGGAGGGAGCTAGCAGAGGTCCTAAAAATTCAATTCCCAACAACCACATGAAGGCTCACAACCATCTGTACAGCTACAATGTACTCATATACATAAAATAAATCTTTAAAAAAAATCTTTCAGTCTTTTCTCTAATTCCTCTATTGGGGACCCTGCACTCAGTCCAATGGTTGGTTGTGAGCATTAATTAGTCTTATATTTGTAAGGCTCTGGCAGGGCATCTCAGGAGACAGACATTTCAGGCTCCTGTCAACATGTACTTCTTGGCATCCACAATAGTGTCTGGGATTGGTAACTATATATGGGATGAATACCCATTTGGGAGAGTCTCTGGATGGTCTTTCTTTTAGTCTCTGCTCTATACTTTATCTCCATATTTGCTCCTGTAAGTATTTTGTTTTTCTAAGAAGGACTGAAGCACCCACACTTTGGTCTTCCTTCTTCTTGAGCCTTATGTGGTCTGTGAATTTTTCTTGGGTATTCCCAGCTTTTGGGCTAATATCCACTTATCAGTGAGTACATACTATGTGTGTGCTTTTGTGATTGGCTTACCTCACTCAGGATGGTATTTTCTAGTTCCATACATTTGCCAAAGAATTTCATGGAGACATTGTTTTTAATAGCTGAGTAGTACTCCATTGTGTAAAATGTACCACATTTTCTGTATCCATTCCTCTGTTGAAGGACATATGGATTCTTTCCAGCTTCAGGCTATAATAAGGCTGCTATGAACATAGTGTAGCATGTGTCCTTATTACATGTTGGAGCATCTTCTGGGTATATGCTCAGGAGTGGTATAGCTGAGTCCTCTGGTAATACTATGCCCAATTTCCAGAGAAACTACCAAAGTGATTTCCAGAGTGGATGTACCAGCTTGCAATCCCACCAGCAATGAAGGAGTGTTCCTCTTTCTCTACAACCTCCTCAGCATCTGCTGTCACCGGGTTTTTTTTTATCTTAGCCATTCTGACTGGTATGAGGTGGAATCTCAGGGTTGTTTTGATTTACATTTCTCTGATGACTAAGCATGTTGAACATCTCTTTAGGTGCTTCTCAGCCATTTGGTATTCCTCAGTTGAGAATTCTTTGTTTAGCTCTGTACCCCATTTTTTAAATAGGGTTATTTGGTTCTCTGGAGTCTACCTTCTTGAGTTCTTTGTATACATTGGATATTAGCCCTCTGTCAGATATAGGATTGGTAAAGATCTTTTCCTAATCTGTTGGTTGCTGTTTTGTCCTATTGACAGTATCTTTTGCTTTACAGAAGCTTTGCAACTTTATGAGACCCCATTTGTCAATTCTTGATCTTGGAGCATAAGCTATTGGTGTCCTGTTCAGGAAATTTCCCCCTGTGCTCATGTGCTCGAGGTTCTTCCTCACTTTCTTTTCTATTAGTTTCAATGTATCTGGTTTTATGTGAAGGTCCTTAATCCACTTGGACTTGAACTTTGTACTATGTCCAATTTTCTGAGGAAACACCAAACTGACTTCCAGAGTGGTTGTACCAGCTTGCAATCCCACCAGCAGTGGAGGAATATTCCTCTTTCTCACAGCCTCTCCAACATCTACTGTCACTTGAGTTTTTTATCTTAACCATTCCAAGTGGTGTAAGGTGAAATCTCAGGGTTGCCTTGATTTGCATTTCCTTGACAACTCAAAGGAATCACTAGACTTCCTATACTCAAAGGATAAACAGGCTGAGAAAGAAATTAGGGAAATTACATACTTCACAATAGTCACAAACAATAGAAGCTATCTTGGTATGACTCTAAACAAACAAGTGAAAGATCTGTATGACAAGAACTTCAAGTCTCTCAAAAAATAATTCGAAGAAGACCTCAGAGAATGTAAAGATCCCCCACAATTGTTGATTGGTGAGGTAAATATACTAAAAGTGGCCATCTTGCCAAAAGCAATATACAGATTCAATGATATCCACACCAAATTCCATCTCAATTCTTTCTAGAATTAGAAAGAACAATTCTCAAATTCTTCTGGAATGAAAAAAAAAACAGGATATTGAAAACTATTCTCAACAATAAAAGTACTTCCAGGGGAATCAGTACCCTTGAACTCACGCTGTATACTACATAGCAATAGTGCTAAAAACTGCATGGTATTAATACAGTGACAGGCAAGTAGATCTATGAAATAGAATTGAAGACAAAGAAAAGAACCCACACACCTAAAGTCACTTGATCGTTGACAAAGGTGCTAAAACCACCCAGTGGAAAAAAGACAACATTTTCAACAAATGGTTCTTATTCAACTGGTGGTTAGCAAGTAGAAAAATGCAAATCTATCCATTCCTATCTCCTTGTAGATCAAGTGGATCAAGGACCTCCATACAAAACTAGATACACTGAAACTTATTTGAGATTTTTATTGAACTAATAATTCTGTGGCAATTTGCTGCCATTTTGTTTTAAATACTGGTTGAAGGCATTTTCTTTTTCTAAGCTACTGATAGATATTTGTATGCAACATCATGAAGACACCGAACAAATATCAATTTCAGTCTTTTAAATTGTTATTTAGATTACTATTCATTTTCCCAAATTTTAAAAAAAAAACTATTTGTCTTCTCTGAGTCTCTTGTAGAATATACCACTATATAGAAAAATAGGTCCATCTTTTGTCTATCTACTCTCAAGGTATTTTCATAGCTCAGTGCTAACTGGTAATATACAACTAGTTTTCTACAAAATGCACTTAATCTCTTTTATAGAGTGAATAAAAGGAAATTAAACAGAGTAACTAAACAAAACATCTATCCCACAAATGTTTCTGAGGCATACAGAAGGCAAGAAACTCATTCACAATTAACAAGTTATTCTCGGGCACTGCAGAACTCACATGATTACAGGAAATGCAATGATGTGTGGACCATGTCTATGTACCTATCTCATCATACATAATTTAAATCCTATAAAACTATGTCACATCTGTAGTCTACAACAACTAAACAAAAATAACACTGAGGTAAGATCATGAAAGAACCATACTCCTCTGAGGTACCTATTGCCAAAATGTTCTTGTCCAGCATCATTGTAAGGATTTGGAAATGATGTTGGACTAGAATTATATGTCTGTTGCTGGCACTATGGAGCTTCAGGGATATCATTCTCTAGAAGGATTTGGAATAGGATCTTCACTTATATTTTAAGTTTTATCACTGAGATATATGATATTATGCCTATTAACCTGGTTTATCCCAACAAATGTGGTTTCACACTATGGCTTCTTAAAGATGGAGATAGTGCTGTTTAAAGAAAAAGTATTGTCTATGTAGGCAGATACTTAGCTGGATGTGCTTACTTTCATGGTTTGAAGAATCTGCAGAGCCCAGTGTGCTGACAAAGATTCAAGGGTACAAAGACCACTGTGCATATGGGAGAATGATGTAAGCAAAATCAGAAATTGGTCTTTCTGCAATAGGTCCACGGTGATTTCCAGGGCAGCTCTGAAACTACATTTGAATGTTGACCAGGAAATAGATGTGCTTGTTCAAAGTTTCACAACAGGAATTATGGAGAGTTCTTGTGCCAACAAATCTGAGGATAAAAGATGATATTTGTGTGATAATCACAGTCCTATTACACAACCTTGGAAGGAAAATGAGCAGATTATGTATCTGAATTCTGGAAATAGTGAACATTGATACTTAAGGCTCTCCTAATTGTTAATAAGTGTCCTTATGACATTGAAGCTGTCATATACATTCCATTTGTTAACTCAATCTTGCATACTGTGACTTTATTGGTTATCTGTCTCTCTATTTATTTACACATTTTCCAGTATAGGGATTTTCTACATAACCCTGGATTTCTTGAAAATTGCTGTATGGACCAAGCCAGCTTTATCATCAAAGATCTGCCTGCCTCTGCCTCCCAAGTGCTGGGATTAAAGGTGTGAACCAGCACTACATGACAACTAAGACTTTAATGTTTACCTCTTAATAACTCTCACTGTAGTGGCCTGGACACTGGACAACAATGCCTACCAAGAAGTAAAGAAGTAGGAAGATGTGGGCGTGGGAAGGTGGAAGCAAAGGACAACCTAGCCCAACACAATAGCAGTAGCTCAGTCCTTAAGAAATGTATGGCAATTAGATTTCAATGTGTCAGGCCTACTACTGAATGAAAGACATGAAATGTGTTCTTTTTCTACCCCATTAGGAGTGTCTTTATTACTGTAATGAATATATTGCACTTAGTATACTGAATAGTTCAGGAATCTTGCTTTTGCATTTTCTGGAGGGTTTTTTCCTCATTGATTATATTTAAAGGAAGAAAGTAGGCTACTCACATGATATTATAATAAAACCAAATCTCTTTTTATCTTGCTGAATTCTAGCCATTTATAATGATCTGTTTAATGGTAGATGATATCAGGATGATCTTCCTTCATCTCCATCTATAGTATTGTAGTTTTTTCTTTACTATTCATGTATATTATTAAAACATTTAAATATTTGTTTACATATAAATATATAGAGAAAACTTTTCACTTAAAATTGCTGTTTATATTGACTATTTTTTTCATAATATTATGTTTAATTACCTGTTGTTGAATTAGGGAAATGCTGAAAGAAGCTGAGGAGGAGGGCAACCCTGTAGGAGGACCAGCAGTCTCAATTAATCTGGACCCCTAAGATCTCTCAAACAATGGACGACCAAAACAGGCAGCATACACCAGCTGATATGAGGTTACTAATATACATACAGAAGAGGACTGACAGGTCTGTGTTCATTCAGAGATGATGTACCTAACCCTCAAGAGACTGCAGGCCCCAGGAAGTTTAGAGGTCAGGTGGCATGGGGGATGAGTACAGGCATTTGGGCAGGAGGTATGGGATGTGGAACAGTTGGAGGGTAGATGGGGGTTGGGAGTATAAAATATAGAATGTTAAATAAATAAATAAATAAATAAATAAATAAATTTTAAAAATAAAATTATAGAACATATAAGACAGGGAAAATTTATTAAAGCTGCAGGATTTCACATTTTTTTTTTCTAATTTGAACTGCTATTTTAGCTTATTACAAAAGTACATAATGGAATTTGATTACTATTCTCTTCAGGATGTAATATGCAATATTCAGAAGTGTTTAAATTTTTCTTTAACCTCTAAGTTTGAAGCAATCATACTGGAAGGCAAGGAGCAACTGCTGTCTAAATCAAATATGTATTTGAAATAAGGATATTTCACATTGCAGTCAGGGGAACAGCTATTTATGTTAATGCTTCAATTTTTATCAAAATTGGTCCCTTTCTAAAATGATTTTAGTCAACTCACCCTACATATTAACATCAAATATATGAAGGGCATGTGTCTCTTAGGAAACCAATAATAATTCTGTCCCCAGATAATAATTCATCTCAACAGCGAGATTTGATGGGCTGGATTATCTAAAATGTTGGGTGCAGGTGGGAAAGTCTCATTTTAATTATTTGGAAATGAGTCCATCTAAAAGTTTGAAGTAGAATTTTTATAACTTACTGCGGTCACCTTCATATCTTACATATTAATTGAAATTATTTTTTCTTACTTGTCTTTAAGCACACATACTAAAAATGCTTAAAGTACCTTCTTAAGCACTGCAAAATTCAAAACTGTAATGGCATTTCACAATGACTCAGGGTTGCATCAGTGAAACAATCCAGTTTATAAAAAACATTACATCATAGATTCCACAAAGATTTATATGAACCACAAATCAACATATTTCTCTCAATATTTTCTTTAATGGTCAAAGGTAATTGGGATGTCTTGCTCTTTGTGAAGTTAAAAATGCTATTTCCTACAGAATAGTCTGGAATGAATTCAGAGGAACATTGTATTAGCCATTTACTTTGAAGATTGCCTGCATAGGTCAATGGAACCATTAAAATCCAGGAGATTGAAATTTGGAGCTATCAAACACCATTTATTTTGCTTTCAGTTACCCAAGTTCTGATCCATTCTTGGTAGACAATTTTTATCATTTTCTACATTACATGCCACCAACTTCCCTGTGCCTCACAATCTCAGGCTTAATTAGAAAGGGTCTGTGCCTATTCTAAAATTATAACATAAGTTTTAAAATTATATAATACATGTGTAGATGGCTATGGTTGTTGTTGCTGTGTATATTGTATACACAGTTGGTATATATGTAAAGGAAAGAACCTGATCTCCATTGTTTCTAGAAACTATCTCAACTTTTATTATTATTAATTATTATTATTATTAATAAAGTATTTCAATAGATCTATAACTCACCAATTAGTTACTGTAGCTTACCAATAACAAGCCTCTGGCATCCTTTGGCTCGCTTCCCAAGCTAGGATTTCAGATGCTGTCTTAGCTAAGGTCACTATTGCGAAGATGGAACATGAAGACTTAAAGCAAGTAAAGTAGCTAATGGTTTATTGGGCAGACACTTCTCTCTTTATTTTTTAAAGAAAAACTCTGTTATCATGATTTTTCCTATGAAACATAGGCAAGGAAATAATGCTATGGTGTACCACAAATGATTAAAAATAGTACTAGGACATTTTTAATAATATATACATATATAACTTTAATAAGTATTAGTATTATTTTCTCTGGAAATTTAGCTTAAAGATGGAAAGTAGTAGCCTAAATCCAAATACTGCAAGTGCAGACCTCTTCCACATAGATATCTCTTCTTCTAATGGGATATTAGGTTTGAATGACTTACACTTTTAAATCATAGTCCATCATTGAGGGAAGACAGGTCGGAGACTCAAAAGGCAGTACTCTGGTGACAGGAGCTGATCAAGTCTTAGATGATTGTTGCTCACTGCCTTGCTCCCTCTGCCTTGCTCAGCTTGCTTTCTTATTGAACCCAAATCAAACAGACAAGGGGTGTCTCCACCCAAAATGGAAGTTCCCATCCATATCAATGATGATTAAGAAAATGCCCTCCAGGCTTTTCTTCAACCATATTGTAAAGGGGTATTTTCTCTGTTGTGGATCCCTCCAGTCCAATGACCAGCTTGTATCAAGTGTGCAGAAATAGAGTCAGCACAAATGCCATACTTGCTTCATTTGTTTGTTTTTGTTTTGTTTGTTTTTTATCTGGGCCAACTCTACCAACACTAAAACAATTATTTATTATAGAAAAAATCTTATTAAATTAGATTTAAAAATCTAATTAAATTAGATTCAAAATCTGGTATTTTAACATGTTTTACTATTATCTGGCATATGAAACAAATCTTATGATGTACATAAATGATTATTTGAAGTCCTTCACATTACAAAAGATTACAATTTTCTTTACAGCTGGATATTCTTTAAAATGTTATTTTTATGTTCAAAGGAGGTTATTTTTTGTTATTCAGATATTCCCCAATGACTTTGTAGGATGTATTCTGTGTACTACATTAATTTTAATTTCATTTCTTTCATCCATTGGATATAGAAAAATTGTTATCACATTCTCTATTAAAATTTTTAAGGTATTTTTCCTCAAGATGTATGGGGACTCTTGGATATATCTTTGTGGGAATTTATAAAAGTGATCAACATTTGATATCAATAGAAATTTTTGTTTGTTTCTAGATTCCTTTATTTTTATTGAATATTTTCTTTATTTACATTTCAAGTGTTTTCCCATTTTCAGGTCTCCCCTCTGGAACCTCCTTATCCCATCCCTCTCCCCCGGCCTCTATGAGGGTGCTCCTCCACCCACTCACCCATTCACTATTGCCTCACCATCATAGCATTTCCCTACACTGGCGCATCGAACACCCTTAAACCCAAGGGCCGCTCTTCCCACTGATGTCCAACAAGGCCATCCTCTTCTGCATATGCAACCTGAGCCATGGGTCCCTCCATGTGTACTCTTTGGTTGATGGTCCAGTCCTCCAGAGCTCTGAGGCATCTGGTCAGTTGATACTGTTGCTTCCCCCATCAGTCTTCAAACCCTCACAGATCCTTCAGAACCTTCTCCAACTCCTCCACCTGGCACCCAGTGCTCAGTCCAATGGTTGGCTGCAAATATCCACGTCTGTATTTATAAGGCTCTGGTAGAGCCTCTCAGGAGACAGCCATATCAGGCTCCTGTAAGCAAGCACTTGTTGGCATCCACAAGAGTGCCTGGGTTTGGTGGCTGTATATGGGATCGATCTCCAGGTAGGGCATTCTCTGGACGACATTCTCTTCAGTCTCTTCTCCATACTTGGTGTCCATATTTCCTCCTGTGAGTATTTTGATCCCACTTCTAAGAAGCATCCACACTTTAGTTCTTCGTTCTTGGGCTTCATATGGTCTGTGAATTGAATATTGGGTATTCCGAACTTTTGGGCTAATACTCACTTGTAAGTGAGGGCATACCATGTATGTAATTTTGTGACTGAGTCAACTCACTCAGGTTGATATTTTCAAGTTTCATCCATTTGCCTGCAAATTTCATGAAGTCATTGTTTTTAATAACTAAGTAGTATTCTATTGTGTAAATGTACTACATTTTCTGTATCTATTCCTCTGTTGAGAGACATCTGGGTTGTTTTTAGCTTCTGGCTATTATAAATATGTCTGCTATGAACATAGTGGAGCATGTGCCCTTATTATATATTGGAGAATCTTCTGGACCCAGGAGTGGTATAGCTGGGTCCTCTGGTAGTATTATGTCCAATTTTCTAAGGAATTGCCAGACTGATTTCCAGAGTGGTTGTACCAGCTTGCAATCCCACCAACAATGGAAGAATGTTCTTCTTTCTCTACATCCTGGCCAGCATCTGTTGTCACCTGAGTTTCTCAGCAGTGTGAGTAGTCACAAAATTCTTTGATACCTGAAAGAAAATTCAAATTCAGAGGAAGGATAACACCTCCTTCAAGTCTCCCTCCTCCTCCGTTTTCTCCTCCTTCTCCTCATTTTTCTCCTCTTCCTTCTTCTTTGCCATTTACCATGTTTACATATCTTCCTCTAGCCTCAGGTATCAACATTATTATCTCAGGATTTTAGACAGTTGCATTTTTATCACATGTCTTCTCTTCCCTCAAATCAGTGTTTCAGTTTTGAATAAATATCACATTAGCGACTAATGTGTCTTCAGCTTTCAGATGGAATAACATGGAAAAGGAAAAAATTTAACAATAAATCTGCTAACAGGTATAAAAAATGTTTATTTATTCTGGTATTCTGAAGAATCCTAACTACTATATAAAATTAGAAGTTCTAGCTTGCTTTTGTGTTGCTGTGACAAGAGCCATCCCATAAAAGAAGGATTCACTTAAGACTAACTTTATTTTACTTTTTTACTATTTTATTTTATTATTTCATGGAGAGTGTTATTATACAGAATTATATATCTACTTACAGATTTACATATTTGAATGAGGATACTTTCCATTTGTGATATTACCTGAAACTAGAAAGCTCTAGACATAAGATTTTGTAATCTGCCTCTTGTTTTCCTATTCTTATATACTTATATATGCAAATAATTATGCCTCATTTATGAAGATCCACATATTCACTTTACCAAAACTTATTTTCTACAAATTAAGATAGCTCTATATTTTACTTAAACATATTTATTAATTAAAATAAACCTCAGGTATCAATTTTTTAATATAATTTTCCTCTTCACTTATAGCCCACTTATAGGATATATGCATAGGAAGGTGATATATAAATTGTTTTTATTAGTATTGTTAGTTTTGTTAATATGAATGGGATGGTGCTTACAGCACAATGTATGTGAGAAAGCAATTATATGTAATTATTTTGTTCCACTTTTATGTGGGTTCAACAGTCTTTATCACACTTGAATTATGCAGCAAGTGTTTTAATCCACTGTGGTATATCATCAGCTCTATGAAAATTATTTCACTTAATTCAATGAACTTGAGAAAAATGTTATCAACTATTAAGAGCAGACTGATATGTACATACATATATACATATATGTATGTATACACACATATATGTGTGTGTGTATATATATACATATAAATATAACACATCTTTAATGTTACATACTATTGAAAACATGAAATATGTGACTTACACAGTATAAATAAGACCTTGTGACATATGCAATTTAAGTAGTATGACCTACATCAGTGACTCAGTGACAGAAGTGGGGCTTGGAACTAAGCAGCTTAGCGCCAGAGGCTGAATTGCTCACCATTATGGTCATTTGCATTTAGGTTATCTTTAAATTGAATGTAAAGAAATTCCAACATTTGTCATCAAAGGCTTTTTAAAGAATGCCTTAGTGATTTTCTGGCAATTTACTTCAGAGGACTATTTTCAATGTCCAGATTATTAGGAAATAATTAAAAAATAATTAAACTCAATATGCTAAGATACTATTGAAGTATTTCTAGAAAATTTTACTTCAAACAGTTTACAGGAACTTTGTTATGGTTTATACGTTAATATCTCCAAAGAAAACAGAGTAAAAAGTTGTCTGTCAGTCTGTTCAGCTAAATGTAGATGGAGAAACATTTAAGGAAAATGTCAAAGCTCTTGTCTTCATGTTCTGCAAGGAAGCCAAGGACAACATAGTCTGTATTGCTTGCATATTCTCTTGGACAAACTCTGGCCAACAATTTAAGGTAAACATCTATGTCTAGAACTGAGGTTTGTTAAATAATATGTAGTTCTTGATGATGATGCAGAGATACTAACAACCCTGTGGTGTATATCTACATAATGAGAGGATATGGATTGTTTGCTTTTATGGTTGTAGAATTTGTCATTTAGTATTATATTTTTCATTATTATTAATATATCTGCATATTTTATGAATTCATTTTCTTAACTGTTGATTATAATATCTTTGTATATATCTATCACAATTTCACTATCTATTAATTAATCAAAAAAAAACCATGTAGACCATGTCAATTTCCTAGTTTTTGAACAGAGAAAAAAGAATGTGAATAGCTAAGAATCTCTGTAGTAGAGTATAGAGTCCATTGATAATATGCCAATGAGCAGTGCTATTGAGTTGCACAATATATCTACTCTTCCCTTTGTAAGAATTTCTGGATTTCTTAGTGATATAACAATTTTTAATGAAGCAACCACACACAAGGGCATAGGACTTTCAGTAATCCAGGCAGAATTTATCTCCAAAAGCCTCCTTCCTCGGGACCAGCTTCTATGGTATGCATTGCTTTATATTGACCTGAGCAAAGTACTGAAAATTAATAACAGCAGAGTGAGGGATACATTGTTTAAAATGTTTTGCAATACTATGTAGAATTATCTAGTATTGTGAAACAACAAAAATCCCTTCTTTTCATAATCAACAGTCCTGATTAGCTATAAATACTATTAACCACAACTATGACATTTTTGTCAAGATGTCATTAATGTCTAATATTTTCACTTTTTTAAAGTTTTATTGCATTATGATGAGAAAAGTTACATGATTTCAATTTATCTGAATTTGTTAACATTTAAAAACATATTTTAAGTAAATAAAATTAAATCACATTCTTATTTTCCCTTTGTACCCCAACTCCTCTCAGAGACACCCTTCTATACCTACAATATCTTTTTTTGTTATATTCTTTAAAATTTATAAAATATTATAACAATAAAAATGAGTATTATAAAAGTTGTTTGATATGAACAACAAACAACAATCAATTTAACATTCTTATGTAATCTAATAAAAAAATACAAAAAAAAACCCTCAACAACAACCAAAAAAAAAAATATGTATTCTCAGTATTGCCATAGACAAGCATCTACAGATTGTCACTTTTAACATTAGGTAACCAACAGTTGTGGACTGGCTTTTTTAGGCATTCAATAAGCAGGAATCCATTCTCGATGTTTTAACACTTGTCTACTCAGATCATAGATCCTAGAGGAAACAATAAAAGACACCATTCTAACCCAATTTCTAACTGTATTCTAAATATACATCCTATATCAACAAATAAATACAGTTCTTATCTCTTGTCAAAGAACCTTCTGTTATCAACAATGCTTGGGCATTTTACTACAAAAAGCATATATTTTATAAACACAAACATATATGTCATTTTTCAATATTAGATATATGAGAAATATCATAATAAAATCAAATATCATAATAAAATCATAATATCAAAATAAAAATAAAAATCAATATAAAATCTTCAAAAAGATGGAGATGGAAAAAAATTCTTAAACTCTAACTACTGAGATGTTGCATCTTACATTCTAAATGGATTCAAGAATCGCATTAGACGTGGTTAAAGAGATGCCTCTTTCTATTTGGAACCTGATAGCTGACAATTAGGCTCACTGTGTCTTCAAATCACCACCCACATATGCTTGACTAGCCTGGCACTGGCACTGCAAAATAAGTTTTAAAATATTTTCTTAAGATTCCACAGAGAAATAATAATAACAATGAGAGATCTCACTTAAAGTTCTCTTTATACTACTACTTAGACTAACTAAATAATTTTAAATTTTATTAGTATAAACATGATGATTCAAAACATGAAAGTTTAACTAATAAGCTATGTAATTTATATATGCTTGACTTTCAATTTCTAAGCTTCATGTTTCCTATTGGTATAAAATGAGTAAAATAGTAATCTAATATTATTTTGGAAATTTATATTAACTATAAGTAAGCCTAAAACTAGCATATTGCAAACATCCAATAAATGCCTTTGACAGCAACTAAAAATTGTTTTTTCTTGCATAGGCTCTGATATTAAAATTTTATTTAAAATATAATCTCTAAATATATAACAATTGTTGAGTATAAAATACATGGTGAATCATGAAAGCAGTTTATTCTTTGAGTGTTCGATAACTTGAAATGCTTCTACCCTGCTCTAGACTTTTAGAAATCAATACTAGAAATGAATCAGGCTGCAAGGGATTCATCTACCACAAGCTTCCTTCTAAATCTAGACAACATAAGAAGAGCTATGTTATACAGCACCAGAGAAGTGTCATGTTACATTGATTTACTATGTTACTGACAGCACTGAAAAAACAAATCAAACTCCCCAAGAAATAGCAAAATGTGCATTCAACAAATGTTGTCCTTTGGATAACATCATTAGCCCAGGGTAATACCTGGAGGTACAAAACTGAATTGAAAGGCAGCCATGAACCCTTTCCAACTATTTGACCTTTTGTCTTTTAAAACCAGTTTCAAAAATTTGGTTAAAAATGTTCACAAAAACACAACACCCAATTGAATGTATGTCATCCTATTTTTATTTGATAAAATATTTGTTGATCCAAACTTAATAGAAAAATTACTTTGTTGTAAGTCAGGTCATGTACCCTGAATAGCTTAATAGTTGTGTATTTTTAATGCTATGAAGCAAACTAAGGTCATTGTATATCAACAAAAGAACAGTACCATTTAGCTAAACTCCCATTCCCTTTTAAGTTTCTTTAAAAACTTCTGAAAAGTAAAAATACAAGTTTTTATCTTAATGAAGGAAACCAGTGAAAGAATAAATAAATATTTCATATGAAGCAAAATTAAAGTGCTCATTTAGAATATAAGTTAATAGATATTAATATTAACAAATTTATGTTCCCATTTATGACAATCACTATTTTGGTTTTCCATTCAGATTAATTTAAGTGAATAAGAGTTCATTTCTTCTTATATCATCATCATTTTATTATACAATAATTTTGATAAATATTTTATTGTAAATTACTAGTATTATGTCCATTGTCATAAAAACTTTACATTTAATTAAAATATAATTATGTTTTCCATATTTCTTCTAATAGAATATTTTTCATTGTCCATGAACTCAACATACATAGTATAATTAATTCATCTAGAAAATAACACAATATAGAAATATATTAATTACCTTACATTCAATTATTAATACATAGTCTTTTACCTAAAAGTGAGAAAATTCATGATCCAAATGTAAAGTAAATGGGGTTTAATTATGTGTTACAAAGGTGCCTTCTATTATCATTTTTAATACTTTGTATGTACCCATGTATAATTAATAAATATCAGATATGAAAGGCTTCAATATTGAAAATCAGACTCCATCTTAACCTTGTATTTGTCATAGAAGTAATAAAGTGATGATTTATAGTTCCTTGTGTCTTTGAATGATTTATAGTTTCCATGTCTCATGGAAAGACTAGTGAATACACTCTATATTTAGTACTGTTGTCATTTTAAGGGAAAATTTTCTCACCTTATAGAGAATGTACTGCTTGGGTAAATGTTGACTGCTTCATGGCACATCAGTTTTCCAGCTATGGGAGAGCTATTTCACAATCTTACTTGAGAATACATATAGTCACTAGGATCGTATAAGCATATATGATGCCCAGTGGAAGTTGTGATTCATTGTATTGTCAGTACCCTAGAGAACAGTTTGGACCAAACAAATAAGATCAATGGTAAAGAGCCATGATGAGGGAAACCAAGCAAACAAGCAAAGCGAGTGCAAGGCTAATTTAATCTTACAAAGCTGTAACCCAGCCCACTCCTTAGATAGACATACACTTTATCTATGGGTACATCTTCTGTCTAGCTAGAAGAGCAGTTTTACCATATCTGAAGTCATATACTGTACTGTTTTAAGCAAATGTTCATTAAAAAACACGATTGCCAGCTAGCATTTTGCCAGAAAATATAGATAAAACAGAGGTACCCATAATGTTGCTAGGGAAAGAGAGCAATAGAAATAATAATTTCTAATAGGATTTTAATTCTCACGATCTAAATACTATGAAAATATTAAGCAAAATCTAAAAGGCACCGTAGCAACAAATACAAATGCATGCTGTAATATTATAAATGCAATAAAGCATGCATGTTAGAACACTTTTATATCATAGAAAACAACATATTTTAAAAATGTAGATGCATTATAATTTAAATTTTTAAAATACTTTTAATTATATAAAAGTCCCAACCATTTAAAACATGACTAGCAAAAAATGAAACAAAACTATAAATTTATGCATTAAAAGTATACGTATAGGAATGTGTGTTTGTATGTTTTTGTGTGCGTTCAATGTTTTGGGTTATGATTATTTTGCTTGTATGTTTGCATGTATTGTATACATGTTTGTGTGTGTATGTGTGTGTGTGAGAGTGAGTGAGTGTTTGTGCATGTGTTTTTCCGTGTTTGTCTTGTACACATGGCTGTCAAAAGAAGATGTGTGATCTCATGGAACTTGTGTTACCTATTGTGTTGAGCCACTATCTACCATGTAGGTGCTTGAAAACTAATCTAGGTACCTCTAAATTCTAGCATATTTCCTTGAGCACTGAGCCATATCTCTTGCCTTTGTTATTTTTCTTTGTCTTATATTTTCTGACCCTATAAATTGATTTTATCAGAACATATAATAAGTTTTAAGTAGCGAATACATTTCAATATTTCTAAGTGTCAATCATATTGATTCAATCTGAAACATGGTATTTCTAACATACTAAAAATATTTAGAAAATAAATTTGTCTTGTGGTACATTAACAACAGGTTCATATATTTGCTTTTAAATTTAGTGTCATGCAACATGGTAACTAAAGCATTTTTGCTTCTCGATTTAAATTCATTCTCATTTTAATCTTACACATGCTAAACAGGATAAAGCAGGCATGACTTCTTATTTTTCTATGCATGTCACTTAGAATCAATATGAGTCTAGCACAAAACATATTAACTGCTCAATGCTACATGACTTTTATATCCCCCAGGAATACAAAGTCTACATGACCTCTGTAGAAGTTGAAGGTCAGAATGTGAGCAAACCTATATCTGGGTCTAAGAGGAACATAAAAAACAAGCTCGAAGGCAAATTTTCTAGCTTCTGGCTAAATTCAGTGAGATGTGTCACAGTCCAGATGAATCAAGTTTGGGAAAGGAGGATGAATGTCAAACGGTTTATGCCAAAGAGCAGCTTGTTCTTGGAGCATGCTTAAGGCCATTTTGTTCAGGGATTTTATTGAAGAAACAATCTGCAACGGTAAGTCTGCAAAGCCCACAAAAAAATAATTTTGAAGAGTTTTCAGATATATTGGACCACAAGAAATAACTGACTTTGCCCTCAGTGTTTTGGAAAACATTTCTGTCCTTATTACTTGCATAAAAGTGTTTAATAGAAAAGTAACTTAAGCCTATTGGATTATGATTCCTAACCTAAGGCATAAGATACATTTAAAAATTTACCATTTTTAGGGGAATGCCAGGGGCAATAAGTGGGAGAGGGTTGGGTGGCAAGCAGGGGGAGGAGGGAGGCAACAGGTTTGTTCTTGTTTGTTTGTTTGTTTGTTTTGGAGGGGAAACTGGGAAAGGAAAAATAATATGACATATAAATAAAGAAAATACCTAATAAAAAATTTAGCATTTAATTATATATTTATTTGTGTGTGTGTGTGTGTGTGTGTGTGTGTGTGTGTGTGTTATGAGGAATATGTACAATGCTAGTTAGAGACCAACTTGCCACTGTGAGTTCTCTTCTTCAGCTACATGTATCCCAGGGATCAAAATCAAGACCTCACCCTTTATTCGTGAAAGCCATCATGTTTCCCCATGAAACATAAACTGTAATATTATATGAATAACAAGATAAGCAACAAAGCATATGCTCTCTCTATTTTCAATACTTATAAGTAACATTATTTCCTACATAATGAGATATTTTGAGAGTTCTTATGTGCCTAGGTGACTAGATGGCCATAGATATGCACAATGCAGCATAGCAGTTTGGCTGAGAGCACTCTTATCATTCATATATTATTGCCACATTTCACATATCAGCCTTTTTGTAGGACTTATATCATCTGACTCTTCACAGATCAATATGCCATGTATTACAGATATATATGCAACCTGAGTATTAAATGATGAATAGAATAAATTAATAGAAGAGCAGTACAAAAGGTACTGTTTAATATAAATAGAAGTAGATTAAATTTACAAAGAGTGAAAGTTTGTGATTTTAAAAATAAGGAAATAATAAGAATAAATGCAGAACAGTAGTATCTTTCCTACTCTTTGGGGAAAAATGCATAAATTTAGAATTTACAGTCCATTTAGAGTACCAGAGACTATATTACAGTTAAAAAAACAAGCAAAAAACAAAAATCAAAAAACAAAACCTAAATCATCTTAATAAAACTTACTGACATTTCCTTAAATGTAACTGCATATATATAAACACATACATGCATAAACACACACACAGATCTGTGTTTGTGCAATCTATGTGTGTGTCTGTGTGTGGGCAGATGGGTAGGTGTGTCTGTGTGCCTTCTTATATCAAGCAAGCAATTTTCACAGCAATCTTACCAAATTCTGGGTTTTAGAATATTTTCATCTCATCATTAGTAAATTTCTTTGAGTGTTGGAGAGAAGAAATGAAATATAAAATATATGTTCAAAATAAAATATTCTCCCATTTTTAAGAATATTAACTTGATAATTTTATTCATTTTATTTATACATGATAATTTTAAACTTATCTTCACTTTAATTTTTCTAACTTATACATTCAAACTCAAATTTTAGCAGTTAATAGTACTTGCAAAGTATTAAGTTTTGCTTTCTTTCAGAGTACTTTTTAATTTACATTAAAAATAAATGTTTAATTGAAAATCATCTTGATGATATATATTCAAGAGCAGTATCTGGTATCATACATTAACAGCTCTGCTTACCTTATGGTATATACACTCAATTTTTCACATTGATGAATAAATTTCCACCAATATCCTCAACCTATAAATGAAGTATCATCCATCACTCTCAGAGGTAAAACATTAACATTAAATACTTCCCAGATCACACAATCAGACACGTACATTATTAAATTACTTCAAACAAAAGGATATACCTTCTTCTCAGCACCTCATGGTACCTTCTCCAAAATTGACCATATAATTG
>NW_022196894.1:66204738-66210362 GCF_008632895.1 Mastomys coucha | reverse complement strand
GGAGGGGAAACTGGGAATGGAGAAATTCGCATGTAAATAAAGAAAATATCTAAAATAAAAAAAAACTTAAAAGAGCTAGATTTGTATAGTATTATCATTTTTAAATTTACCACATTTTTCTATATCCATTTTTCAATTGGGGTCATCTGTGTTATTTCGAGCTACATATATAACAAAGGATTGTGGATTGTCTTATCTGGCAGCAGTGGGAGTAGAAGCATTTGGTCCTGTAGAGGTTTGATGCCCCAGAGAAGGGGGATGCTAGAGTGAGAGGGATGCTAGAGGGGGACACAAGAGTGGGTAGGTCAATGGGGGAGCACCCTCTTAGAGACAAAGGGGGTGGGGATGAGGTGGGGGTTCCTGGAAGGGAGAGAGATCAGGGAGGGAGATTACATTTAAAATGTAAATAAATAAATAATTAATAAAGTAGTTAACTCTGAAAATAAAAAAGAAGGCGATTTGATGGCTTCTTAAAATGTCTAAAATATGTAAAGGTGGGTGCTTCTGTTTGTTGACTATTGTGGAGTTTTAGAAGAGAATTTCCTGTAATGTCTTAAGAATTAAATATGGCCCACTTGGTGATGCTCTTGAGTTTAAAGCAGAATAATCTTGCTGAAGAATCTCTCCTATTGAGGGCATGCGTTGAGATGAAAAGCCCATCATTTCTAGGTTCCTGGCATTGCTTTATGTTCCAGGTTTAAAATGTAATCTTTTATTTTTCCATCTATGCTAGCATGCCTGCTGTGATAACCTTGCCACTATGGAAATGGAGGGAAAAATGAACTCTCTCTTGTCTAAATTGCCTTTAGCCATGGTACTATATTACAAAAACAGAAATGCAACTATTTCATTGAATGTATGAATAGGAGTTGAATGTACTCCTTTAGGTTTTATAATTGTGATATATCAGTAAATGTTTTATACCTTTGAAACAGAAGTCATTCATGGACTGGATGTAGTCTACCCCTTCTACGTCTGTATATTTCTTCTCTCCTTGTATTATCTCTTCATGATATCATCCATCCAGTAAATCCAATAACTAAGGTGCCTTCAACTTGGAAGCATTCTCAATATTTGAAACTCTGTTTCTTGTTATTGTTGATGTTCCTTCTTTCCTTCCAAATGCAAATATGAGACAACCTACAAATTCTAAAACCGCCTCTTTACCATAGTTTATAGATTAATTTCATCTCACTACATTTTCTCACATTCTTTGACCTGATTAGTGTTTCTAAAGTTAAAATATATATATCTATGATCTCATAGTACATGAATTCAACATATTTTCTAGTCTAATTTGTAAAATATTTATACTTTATTAATATCTCATATTATGGTTATCACACTTTTAATTACATTATTGTTACTAATATTAGTAAGTAGTAGGAATTTCTTCTGAGTTGTCAATTGTTTCAAGTAATAAGGTATCAGGAAAAAAAAAGATAATAAAGGAAGGGGATATTTTTCGGAAGAAACAAAATTTTTAACTAAGAGTATTAGAGAAACAGCATTTTCCTCTTAAAACTGACATTATGTTTTGGATTTTTTTAAATGTTAGAGTTTTCTTCACTATTTATGTAGAATACAATTATTCACCAAAGTAACAAGGTTTACATGGAAACAACATATAAACTGAATCAGAAGTGTGTTACTTCAAGTAGAAATTCATTAAAATGATTATTTCTAATCTAAATTAGTTAGTGTCTTTACAGTTGAAGTTTTGAAGAAAATAATGAAAATGTCCACATCAGTCACCAGAGGTCAGCTTCTGTGATGCACACAGAGCATTGACAGGTAGCATTCTGCAGGACACTTATCAAGGAATCTATGTGTTCATGCCCTTCTGCTTTTTGAATACTTTGAATAATCACTTACTTCTTTGGGCTTAAATGCATGAAGCATTTAGGTCAATTGTCTCATAACAAAGACATTTATATTATATGGAATTCCTATTACCATGTTTGGTGGAAAGAATAGAGTTGAATTTGAAGAACTATCAGATAAAGCTGTCAGCCATCTTGTTTCCAGCTTTGCTGACTGCATTAAACATTGGTCAAGATTTTGCTTCATAGAGGTAGGTGTAAGGATAGAAGCATGCCAAAAATGCTCAGTAAAATCCTAGTATAAAAGAAAAATGGTAAACCAATGTTACTCATATTATTTCTAATTCAAACACATTGTTAGGGAAGCAATAATAACTGTTGTTATTCCATTAGCAATATAATGTTTATGCCAACAATGTCATAACCTTAAGCATAAAACTGCATGTGTTCAAAATTAATAATGGAAAAAGTAAATGTTAAATAAATCATTTTTTAAAAGATGTATGCATAAAATATAGAGAAATCAAATATTCAACTTTTTTATAAATCATATTCTACTTCCATAGTCTTATTGCTTCATTTTAAAAATATATAAAGTATCATCATACAAAATTGGAGCTGGCTTAGAACTTGCTATGCAGACATGTGTGTTCACAGTGAGCCATATCTCCAGTTAGAGAGGATCCAATGTTCTTTCTGACCTCTGTGGACACCAGACATACATTTGTGACATGAACAGTAAAAGAGGCAAAACACTCATACACACAAAACTTAATTTAATTTTGCAAAAAGAGATGTTAATTATTAGTTACAAAGTAGAACTTTGACATTGGCATCAGCTACTAAATATGTTTAGTGAATATTGAATCTTGTGACTATGTTTCAAATTAGATTACTTTAGTAATTAAAAGACAAAATGTGTTATTTCCTTTTTGGTCATGGCAGGAGAGATGAAATAAATATTCTCAAGGGAATAACTACAAATACTTTGAAAAGTCATTTAGGTAAGAATGACTGGAACCCACTGTCAGGAATGCTCCCGGGAATGTTTTCCAGTAAAGAACTTTACAATAAAGATCAATGTACACGTTTCTATTTTCTTTATTTTCTTACATATTTAATGAAATATTATATAAAATTATCATCACAAGAAGATAAATTATATTGTGCCCTGAGATTAAACTGAAGACATGACAATGAGTGTTTGACCAATCCAAATTCTTATGAAAAGAAATCATGAAATACAGCTTATTCAAGAACAGAAATAGTGCATGAAAGTTATATTTATGGAATTTGCAAGTAATTCTGTTTAATAAGTAAGCAGCTTAGCTTTTGACAAAACTATCATTTCAAACCAGAAGAAATACAACTACTTTAAAAAAATTAAAGTAAAATGTTATTGTTCCATAGAAGAAAACCTTGAACAGTTTTATGATGTAGAAACCAATGAATCCTAATATAGTGATTAAGTCGATTTAAATTAGAACATTTCAATTGAGGATAAATTTCATAACTATGACCTATATTTTGGGATAGTTAAGTTTCTAAGTTTCTATTTGCTTTCTTTCTCATCTAGATAGTAGTGATGAACTTAGTTCCTAATTTATGAGTATTATGCATATTAATGGATATTATTAGTGGACTATTAATATTTTTCAATTGCTATAGTTAACTTTGCTATTGTTATTTATTCTGTGTTTCAAAGGTTTCTAAGTATAATAAAAATTTTAATATAAAAGAAAATTATTAAGTTTAAGAGGAAGAACTTATTCTAGAAACAGATTTTCAGAAAGCTTTATTTAGCTACTTGTGAGTGCCTTAAATACGTTTACTCTGATTGAGGTGCATGCTCAATAAGGTAAGTTTCTATTAATGAAAATGTCATGATTGTAATGGTGATATATAAAACCAAAAAAACTCTTATACTTTAAATTTTATTATATATATAAATTTTATTATATATATATGTATATATATATAATAAAATTTAAAGACACAACATATTGAAAGGTATAATCTCCAACACATAGGCATGGCAGAAATAGGACACTAAAGCAAACAGAAATTTTCTATATTCTTTTATAAGTTCATTTAAAACTTTAGATTTTATCAAAACACATAATTATGATAAGACCCAAATAGGTTCTCTTAAGCATTCTTCTTATCAATTTCAAATCTCTAATAAGAATAATTTTTAAAATTAAAATTAATAAAAATTAAAAGTAAGAATGAAATGTATTCTCCCTGCCTATACCAATACTGTTTAATCAACTGGATGTTTATTTACTGTATCTTACTAGAAAAATGTTTTATCTCCTGTTGATTTGTATTATTTCAGAATTTCAGATTTATTTTTATTCTTAACCTCTATTTTAGAAGGATTTGTTTATATCCCTGTGTTATTCCTAGTAAAATCCAAGGTCACAAATGAGTATTTGTCATTTACCTACACCTGTGTGCATAATTATATTGTTAGAATTTATCTATGAACCCATTGATCTTTCAGTATAAATAGAAAATATTATCATTTTATACCATTGTGTATCTGTTGGTATGGATACATAATTATATTTTGAATGCTTGAGCTTATACTCTAATAAAAATGTATTCTTTCTCAAAGTTAATACATAATCTACATAATTTCAAAGATTTTCAGTTTATGTGCATTTTATTATTATAGATATCTGATGAAAAGGAGGTGACATTTGAAAGTCCTTTTGATAATCCTCTGCAACATTGTTGCAAAGGTCTGTGAGAAAAATCAAAGGTCATCCTCAATACAAGAGGCACTTTCCTATTCTAAAATGCTTATTTGTCGTTGTCATAAAATGTCAATAATTTCTTAGAATTCTATTTTATGATTAACACTTTTAGATAAAAGAATTTCATTTTGATGTCTTGAGTAAAATGGCCTTTATTCAAAAGTTATAGAGTTCAAAATAAAAAAAAAATCTAATTTTGCTAACCTTTTTCCTTCATTTCCGACTAAGAATTATTGAATTATGATACAGTATTTGATAGGAAAGATAAGAAAACTACACTTCACCTGCAGGTACAAAAGGAAGAACAGGGGACAGAAAAGAAGATATGAGGAAAATACAGAGCCAAACAAGGACAAGGGAGAAGGGACAAAGAGAGAATGTGTCGTGTTATGACACCTCACATCTTCCGCAGTCCTCAGGTAATTCTAGGACATGTTTACAAAGGCTACTAATGCATATCAACATGAAATATCAAATACAAATTACTTCTTCAATGGTAAAGTACAGCTAGTACAAGATAATATTTCATTGCTCAAAGCAACATATCTGCTATAATCTTTAAGCATACATACAACCAATACCTGGAATCGTCATAATGGTCATAATGTTTTACTGAAATGTCGGCCGCCTTACCCGTCCAGTTAGAAGGTGGCAAACACCAAGCCCTTCTCCATGCAGGTTTTATTGATGAATCTTCATATTCACTTCTTCTCTTGCTAGCTAGCTTCTTTTATATTCTTCTATATCTTCTTCTTACATCTTACTTATTACTACTTACATCTTATTAGTTACATCTTATTAATTACATACTTATGCCTAATTCTATATCTTACATCCATCCTTACATCTTACATCTATATCTACATCTTCTCTCCTATCCCATTACCAGCCCCAATTCTAAATACTTACCCCTAAATCTTACATAACCATCACCAGCCCTAGTTCTATCTATATCTCTATCTATATCTATTTCCAGCCCCCAACCCTTGTGGGTTAAATACTTTCCCTGGTCCCAATCAGCATCAGCTACGTGGCAAAG
>NW_022196894.1:66169907-66203561 GCF_008632895.1 Mastomys coucha | reverse complement strand
TCTTTTCTTCTCTCTCTCTCTCTCTCTCTCTCCTTCTCTTCCTGCTACTCTCTTAACTTCCCTCTCTTTCCTATCTGTTCTCCAGAAATTTTGGGAATATTCTATCTCTGACTCATTTTGTTAAATCTTTCTTGGATCATCACTTTGTCTGTCCCTTAATTAAAAGTTACATCCAAATATCGCTGCTGACTTCTAAAAAACAACTTTTCCTTCATTTTTTAGGATTAGTGATGTGTACTAAGGGCATGTCTGCATTTCATCCAGAGTAAGTAAAATTATGTGATGTGTCTGCATTCTAGCTGGATCACATAAACTTAGAAAGTCTTTGGATATGATCCCTTGCCAGAGCAACCATGTTGTTGCTTGATTAAAATTTCTCTACATCCTACTGTTCTTAGAGTCAGCAGAACAATACATAGACTAAACTAATAGCAATAATATATGTGTAGATGACCTTAGGGAGACATATGTTGGCCCTGAACATGCTGCCTCAGTCTCTGTATTCTCACATGTATCCTATTTAGTTGATTCAGAGGGCATTTTTCTCCTGGTATAATCTATACTTCTGGCACTTATAACATTTCTGTCTTCTCTTATGTGGGATCCCCTGAATTCTGCCAAGAGACATTTGATGGAGATATATATTTGTTCTCTCATTCTCTCTCTCTCTCTCTCTCTCTCTCTCTCTCTCTCTCTCTCTCTCTCTCTCTCACACACACACACACACACACACACACAGGGCTGTTATTAGAGGTATCTGTTCCTGTATGGTGCCAGAGGCAGCCCCTCTGATGACATTTCAAATGGTACTGTTTATGAATATAGCATAGCATTATAAGACATCATTTTATTGACTTTACTATTTTAAAACCAGGAATATTTGCTTTTAACCTTGGTCATTGGGCTGGCTATTTAGTCTCTGGCTTTTGGTTACCCAAGTTGTGTTAGGCATGGATTCCCTCTTTTAGAGTGGGCCTTAGGACAAATCAGACACTGATTGGGTACTCTGAAAAGTTTTGCACCACTTTACCCCAGCATATTTTGTAGATAGGATAGATTTTTGGATTAAAGGTTTTGTGGCTGGTTTTGTGGGTTGTTTGCTTGGAGTTTTGTTGTTGTTGTTGTTGTTTTAGTGAGATAATAGTATTTTATTTTATTTTATTTAGATTTTTTATTAGATGTTTTCTTTATTTACAATATCTCCTTTCCCAGGTTCCCCTCCAAAAAAGAAGAAAAAAAATAATATAAAATAAAAAACGCTAAAACAAACTCCTGTTTTCCTCCCCCCTCCACTTGCTCAACATCCCACCCCCTCCTGCTTACTGGCCCTGGCATTTGGGAATCCTTCCCATATTCAATCATCAAATCTAGACACTTTTGTAGATGTCAGCAAGGACTGGATGACAGGAGCCTGATGTAGCTGTCTCCTGAGAGGCTCTGACAGTATCCAACTAAAACAGAAGTAGAGGCTCACAGCCATCCATTGGACTGAGTACAGGGTTCCCAATGAAGGAGTTAGAGAAAGGACCTATGGAGCTGAAGGGTTTGCAGCCCCTTAGGACTAACAACAGTATGAACTAACTAGTACCCTCTGAGCTCCCAGGGACTAAAACACCAACCAAAGAGTACACATGGTAGGACTAATAGCTCCAGCAGCATATGTATAGCAGAGGATGACCAAGTTGGTCATCAATGATCAATGGGAGGAGAGAACCTTAGCCCTGTGAAGTTTTTTTTATTTTTTTGATACTCATTTAGTATATAACAGGTAAAGTTTCCCATTATATAAACTATGTATTAATTGCAGTGATGTGGGAGTTATCATTGTATAAATGAATATTAGTTTCATAAAGTCCCACTTATGAAGTGTTTGTCTTAATACCTGTGCTACCAAGATACCAAGAATCAAGGCAATTCTTTCTTTTACCAATGGCTTCACATGAGTTTTTTATGTTTTTCTCTATGTGAGTAAAGTCATTCTAAAATTTATCTTTATGAGTGGTGGGAAGAGTTGACAGTCTGAAATTTACTAAATATTTGAATTCGTAGATAAATATAGTATTCTATTTTACTATCAAATATGTTAAAATCAAAATAGATATCAGAAATAAGTATGCATTAAATAAACTTTCTAGGTCAGCCTAAAAGGAAAACCTATAATAACTAAAGGGAATAACTAAAGCTGGTTAAAATAGATGATATTTTATATAAAAGATGGTTTAGATAAAATACATCAATATTTTTCTGAGAGCAAGCATTTATTAGGGTGAGTGGCAGGTGTGTATTCATTTTTTTCTTTAATTCTTACTTTATTTTCATTTTCTATTTTGATACACAGCCTCATGCACCCAAAACTTGAACTTCCTTTGAAAAGGAAGCTGGACTTGAACTCTTAATCCCCCTACATTTCCCTCCTGAGTGCTGAACTTTTAAAATAAACTGGTTTGTGTGGTGTACCTGTGCCACTTTGCATCCTCACAACAGTTAAAAAAAATCATGAGCTACTCATTTTCTCTTAAGGTTTTATAAAGTTTATATACTATGAAGAGAAATATGTAAAGGATGCACACAAAATATTCATAAAAAAGTTTGTATTAAATACTTCTGGACAGAATAGTATTTTTTGAAATATGGCTTGATAAACAAATGTTTTATCAGCTTACTGAATAATAAATGTTTTCCTTGTACTAAGATATAAATACATGTTTATTCATGTTCTAAACAAGCAAGATCTGCTAGTTGGGCTCTGTCTTATTTATCAGTTCTCTGGGATGATTTTAAGACTAACTTCCCTGTTAGATATAATATATCTGCCACTCTATTTCTTAATAATAAATATTTCATGCAAGCCAAACTTTATGAAGAGAAAAGTTTCCAGACATTATTGCAAATTATGTATGCCTATGTATATGTATGCATACAGAAATATATTAGATCACTGAGTTTTAATATAGCACAGACTATTTTGTTAGTGTTTTAGACTTTGTAATATTTGGGCTCATTAATTTCAAATACATAAAGTAAAATATTAGATGGAAAATCATGCCCAAAACTTTTCAAGAAAAGACAACTGAGGCATGAAATGAGCCTTTGATACCAAATCAATAAATCAATTTAATAAAAATAAAATGGATAAGGATTCACAAAATTGAAATTTATTACAAAGGAATTCCTAGTTTACTTTCAGAAATACTAGTTGGTCTTTTTTTAAAATAAATCCTTTTTTGTAAGCAAGTGTTTAGTTATAGCATTTTAGAGAACCAACAGTAAAAGTGGACATTTGCATATGTCTCTACAGGATATAAATAGTATAATTTAACAAACCCCTTTGGTTAATATAACATCTATTTTGTGTATGCAGGCTTTTATATGTAGAGATATTACTATTTATTTCAGAAATATTTGTACCTAGAGTAAGTATTGAATAACCCTAATCTATACACTCCTAATGAAAGCATTAGAGGATTCTACTCTCCCCATGAAAACACTAAAATTATATTTTATGTTACTTCTAAGAATTGTGTTCAATTCTTGCATCTTTCCAAAGTTAGCCTTCTGTGTAAGGTAAATAACAAATATTCATCTTATTGATGAAACTTCCTGTCCTTTCTTCAATGTGACTAGGTACAAATTTAGCAGTGTACCTAACACCAATTAAATGTTGGGCATCTTGCTGAGCACAATTGATTAATTTATCTATCTCATCACTGCGCAAATATTTTCTTATTTTCAATGATAATCATTGACATCAACTAAATGTATAGTTGTGTTCATTTTTCTCCTTTATCTATGTTCATATGATTTTATGATTGACAGAAGTACCAAAATATTTTAATTATCTGTACACAATGCCCATATATTTCAATGTAGAATAAAAGTATGTAGAATACAAAATAATATCTAAAATTAAGATAAGGATTAAGGTCATGGATTAAAAAGTTGCTTAGAAAGAAGATAGTCTAATAGATACATGTAATATATATATAGCACCTTATCATGGATTAGTTTAAAATTTGAATATAGACAACTGGGAAAATGGTAAAGAAAAAAATCTTTGAATGAAAATTTATGTTTAGTTGGAATTTACTTTTTGAAATTTGTTGCTTTAAAAAGTTACCTTTTATTTTTAATGATTAAAATGTGCTAGAAATATTCTTAGGGTTTCCACTGATATGAAGAGACAACATGACCAAGGCAACTATTATAAAGGACAGTTAATTGGGACTAGCTTTCAGGTTCAGATGTTCAGTCCACTGGTGGGGGCAGTCATGTCACTGAAAGAGGTGAGAATTCTACATCTTTTTCTGAAGGCAACCAGGAGAAGACTGTCTTTTCCCAGAAGCTAGGAGAAGGGTCTCAAAGCCCACCCAACAATGGCGAGAAAGGCTATATATACCAAAAAGGCTCTGCCTACTCTACCAAGGCCCCACTTAATAGTACCCTAGGCCAAGCATTTTCATAGAACCGCAAAAGGTATAAACAAGCATATTAAATTGTGCAAACTCTATTTGAAAGCTTCTGGTTCAGCATTACAATGCTGAATTCAATAAATATTCTTGACCATAAACACAAGGTTTTTAGAGCTGTTTATGGTTAGAGTATATAGTGCAATATTTATGAATCTTGGAGTAAGTGTTTTACCATTGCTGTCTTTGATACTAAATTATTTTTCTTGGTGTTCTGATTAATTTAAGCAGTATCTATGATGACTTCTGGATACAAAGCACTTTGAGCAAATTTAGAAAGTGGGAAGAAAGTCTTTTTGTTATAAAAAATAGAAACTATAATTGCACTCTAAAAGCTAGAAATTATTATCACATTTAATTGAGTCATCTAAAAGTCATTATGTATGAATTCTTATTTTTATTTTTAAGGCAGCATCAGATAAGATGTCAGAGATATATAGGTGAGTACTATCTTACTGAAGTCACCATTGCTTCCATTAAAAATAACACCTCTTCTCCAAGTTCCATGCTTGTTCAAGCTTCACTGGAATTTCATAAACTTTGTAGAAACTCAGTCAAAAAAGCAAAGCTTATAGAAATATACCAGTTCATTCAATTAACCTTATTCATTCAACTCTCTACTTTTATATAATTTGTCTAACTTTCCTAGACTCTTCTCATCTTAATTTTACTTCAATAGAAAACAAAATATGAATGAGTAATGCTAGAAATAAAATAGCAATTAGTTGCTTTGTATATGGAATTTATTAAATCAGTTTAGTAGGCCTAATTATTAATACAAAACACAGTTTAAACATATTACAGTATTTACAACTTATACAAACTTACAATACTTATTTTCATTTATATGTAACATATCTAAGATAATAATTATTTAAACAAACTCAAAATAAAAGTAACTTCAAGATTTTTATGTTATAAACTAAGTAATATAATTATGTTATAATTATAAGTGTAATTTGTAACATAATGTGGCTCTATTGATTTTTGCCTCATTACAATGTAAATAATGGACATAGTAAATTATGGCTCATATTTTAGCCCTCCAGAGGTCAAATTTTTAATGGATATGTTAGACAAAGAGAATTTACTTCATTGAATTATGAGCTGGCTCATAATTCAGAGTAACTAAGCAAATTCATAATGGACAGGAGTAGTAGAAGCAAAAAGATATTGTGTAAAGGTATGAAGTTGATTGAATTCTTGTTAATTTATTAATTGCCATACATACTGGATCTGGTAAATTATTAATAAAAATAAATTCTCTCAAATTAGAATGTCATATAATTATGAAATATGTAAACCAAAAACTGAGAGAATACTGAATATTTATAGAGCACTACTAAAATAAAGGGGTAAAAAGTGAAGACCAGCTTACACTGTGGAAATGTAAAACCAATAACTCATACCAAACCTAAAAATCATTTTTTGAAAAATGATATATAAAGCTTTTTTGTACAGAAATAAGAGGTTAATGCTACTGTGAACCTTAGTAACAATGCATAATTATGAGTAGAATCAAACTAAGAATAAATTATGACCTCTATTTATCTTTTTGGACTTATATCTGTCATTTGGTTATCATTCAAACTTTATGTACATATTTATACGATGAATTGGATGTTTAATGTGATCTAACTTATAATAACATTTTGTTTATGAGAACCAGTTTCATATTACTTCATAATAGACTAATATGAAAAATAACTTAAACAAAAGATCCTTTTCATGTAACACAAAAGTCCAAAAAAAAAAGCATTTATGTTTAAAATTTCAAAGTAGAATTTTTGAGACATACCTTTAAAATAATATCTATAATCAAACTATATAAAATTCATTCACTAGGCTAATGAAAATAATGAATTTATGAAAAAATTAAAACTAAACCATTGTTATTAATATGAACGACTGGAGAATTGTCTCAACTAGTAAGAACAGTTTTTGCTCTGCAGAATACCCGAATTTGTCAGCATCATCTACATCTGAAGTCCCATAACCAACTCGCAATATTCAAGGTGCTTGCTTGACAACTGTGGGGATCTTACGTACAGAATGTACCATACACAAACTGATACAGATAATTGAAAAGAAAATGTCAAAATAGGAAATTAGGGAAATGAAAACAAATGAGAAGAGTTTACTAAAATTCATAAAGATCCAAAAAAAAAAAAAAAAACAAGAGTATCCAAATCATTTCTGAGCAAAATGAACATTGTGGACTTTTCATCATCTCATTTCTCTTTTTATGTTTGTTGTGAGTGTTCTATGTATACCATCATTGCAAAAGATGGCATCAGATTGTGTTATAGATGGTTATGACTACCATGTGGGTGCTGGAAATTGAATTCAGGACCTCTGGATGAGCAGTCACTGCTCTTAACCTCTGAGCTATCTCTCCAGCCCCTCATTTTCCTTTTTTTTTTTTTTTTTTTCCTAAATCATTGTCAATAATAGAAAGCTTGAGTCTTTCACTGTTCCCAAGCACAGGAAGCACATGGCTTCTTGGTGGGGTTGCAGTGCAGAGCTTCCACAACCCTGTATGTGAGCCTAGTCCTGAGGTTTACAGAAGCTAGAATGCCATGAGTATACTCATGCGTTGTCAAATTGTAAGGAAGAATTTATATCAAACTGCATCCTGTTTTTGAGCACTATTCTTGTTTTACATTTGAATCACTCCCTTGAACTTTGAATATTTTCTAGATTTATAATGAAGAACAGGTATGCCCTGAAATGTCTTTTATGAAATACATTGACAATGATATTTAATCAATTCTACACTTGATCTTAGCCAAAAGGCCGAGAAGTGATGTTTAATCAATTCTAGATTCAAAACAAACAAACAAAAAAGCAGGGATCTGGATTCTTAAAAGAAGAAAAAAAATCATTAAAATATTTCACAAATATTTATTATCCCAAGTAATTAGAGAAATTCAAATCAGAAAAACTTCAGTATCTTAACGCAGTGAGAATGAAGAAAAAGACTAACCAATTGGAGTAAAAATGCTAGAAAGGACCTAGAAAGAAGGGATCCCTTATTAACTCACAGTAGTTTGTTTAACTGGTCTAGCTATTCTGAAAATCACTGTGGATAATCACTAAAATGGAACAAAAATTCCTACCATATGACCCAGCTATACCACTCTTGGCATATGCACAGATGACTTGGCACCTAATTCCTTAGATACCTGCATAGGCATGATTATTGCTGCTCTATTCATAGTAGTTTGGGAAAGGAAACAAATCAAATCTATTTTGAAAATATAGTACATACACACTCTGCGATGCTATTCAGCTCTAAATAGTAACACAATCTTTATACTTCCTAGTAAATTAATAGAAAACAGAAAATATTATTGATTTAATAAAAAGTCAGAAGGATGAATGATAGATGTTCCCTCTCATCTGAAGTTCCCTCAGGAAAGACCTATTCCTGAGGAAACCATAAATTTCAGAAAAAGGGGCCCAGAAGTCCTGGAAGGATCTGACGGTCACCTCCCTGATGACAAATTTTAATGGTATATAAGTAAATCTGCAGGTTTCAAAATTAAGGACACAGCTAATAGTCCTACTCACTTCTGGCACCTATAAAGCACAAATGCCGTCAGCATGGACCTGCCCTAAGATGTAGTAGATATTTGTGTGCTTTGGTTTTAATTAAGAGCTCTATAACTGGATTTAAGGCCTAATCAATAAGAAAAAAATTATGCCTGGTACTAAAATCCTAGCCAGATACCGAGGTCAAGTGAACTGATAAATATTGATAGACTATTGAATATGACCACTTTAGTGAAGTAGCACAATTCTCTAGTTATGTTCTAAATATTTCTACTTGTTCCCACAAATAAGTGTTATCACCCTTCTTCAAGGAAACACCTCTGTGCACATATAGAGGGCATTCTTGGAATTCATAACTGAGCAAAATGCAGAGTTGTGGAGTGCAGTTCCAAGTACTTCATAATTCACACATCCCATGTACCTAAGGCTTAGAGAACATTTTAGAAGATGGGGTAAAGACATTTTTAAGATCCAGAGGAACAGGTAGGTACTGTGAGATGTATTCTTCTAGAAATGTCAGAAATACACCATGAAGTCTTGTCAACATAGGTACTGAAATGTAGTCAGACAAAGGACAAGACAGTAAATATGCTGATGTAGGAGAGGAAATATTCAAGGGAACTTCATCCCTAACAATGACCTACAAGCACTGACAGAATCCTGAGAGCAGGAGAAATAAGCATCCTCATGGATGATAATGCCAATTAGTTATCCACTATCAGATGGTCAGCCTTGAACACATATATTTACAAGTACTTTTATACAGACTGAAAATGTTGCATTTATATATTTAACAACATATATGGATACATCTACACACATCTTAATGTGATAGCAAAGAAAAAAGGGCATGAATTTGAAAGAGAGGAAGGGTGCAGGGCACATATGGGGTTTGAGGAAGAAATAGCAAGTAACACAATGTAATTATAATCTCAAAACACTAAAATTAAAATATTTTATTGTAATTGAACAACAAAAGATTTTTCAACCTAAACTAATATTTCTTCTTACTTTTCTCAGAAAAGAAAAGTGGTAATATTCAGTGTAGAATTTAAAGAAATATAAACTCAAATTCCAATGCTCATAATAGACTTCAGAGAAAAAATTCATGTATTTCCTGTTATTTTTTAACTTTTTCTGTAAGCACATTTACTTAAAGAGCCTATATTTCTACTATGCTGTATACTTTTTATTTATTTATTTTTTGTTTGGTTTGGTTTTTTTGTTTTTTCCTGACGGGGTTTCTCTGTCCTGAAACTCACTCTGTAGACCAGGCTGGCCTTGAACTCAAAAATCTACCTGCCTCTGCCTCCCAAAAGCTAAGATTAAAGGCATGTGCCAACAACTCCCAGCCATGCCGTACATTTTGCATTACAGTCGTCTAATGTTCTACAAGGCAGAGTTCCATTGGAATTGAATGCCTCAAAAATCTCAAGACACCGGAGCACATACTCAAACAGAACTGGGTGAATGAATCAAGTAAATTTCAGTGGGTTATTATGAGTAAAATAAATTTTCAACCACAAAGGCCACTGAGTTTTCCAGTGGTTGCTGTTATATTTTATAAAACACTGAAAAATTTTAGTCTGTCTTTCTCATCAACTAGTAACACACATGTACACACACCCCACTAGTTTAAGTATCAATTTTGAATACTTGATTATTGTTAAGATTATTGTGAGATTCTGTATATAATCTCATTTGTATTACATGTGTGTGTTTTACATTTCTATATATATTATCAACATGAATTATTGTATTTTCCTGTTAATCTATAACCTCTTTAATTTTTCAAGTTGAAATAAAGGAAAAATTCCTGTTGCTACTCACATTATCCATGATATTGTGATATTGTTCTGAGAATAGTTCTTCAAAGCGGGTATTGGAAAGCTACTGAGTGTTCTTTTATTTTCTATCTTTAGATAAAAAATTCTTAGAAAGCTATACATAAAATGGCTCAGACTGTGCTTAATTCTGAAGCATATGGAGAAACAGCAGTCACATCTATGCAAATGATTTTTCTATTAAGTGTTTTAATTTAATTAAATACAATGTTCTGTGTTACATGGATAATTTGGCAAATCTCTTCCAACAGAAAGTTGCTAAAAATAACATAAGTACACTTTTTAAAATACTTTGTGATGGACATAAGTGTATCTGCCAAGTAAGATAATATGAAAACTTACATTTAATTCCATGTAAAAGGCACACAGAAGTGACTTCTCCTGAGAAACAACCTTTACATAAAAAATGAGGAGCACAGATTCAAGGTGACTGGGAAACATAGCTTACTTTTTAGCAACCTATGGTCAGTGATATTCAAACTAATCATGTAGAGACAAAAGAGTCAACCCACAAATATCTGAACTAGAAAAATACAGAATATTTAAAAGGAACTGACTCAGGTGGGAAGCACTCAATAGTAGATTTGGTAAGGCATAACACACACTTAAAGCATTCCGAAGAAAATTCTAAGTGTAGATACTGACTTCGAATTTATTGACTTCATTATCCACAAAGAAAATTCAAAAGGAAGCTAGTTTGTATATGACCATGGCATTTCCTCCAAATCTGTTATTTTTACTAAGCACTCAACTGTTCATATAAATTCATATCAACCAACCATCCCACTTGTACTTCAGAAAGAGGATTTAAATTCCAAATTGGAAGGCAGGAAACATATATGCATAGGATTTAGAAGCAAATGTCAGCATTAAATAAACCAATATTCATTCAAAGATGAGTCCAGAAATAGAAACAAAGCAGAGAATAAGAACAGCTTCTGGTCTTACAAACTGACTTTGTAGGCAGAATGATATTGCTCTCTAGTATTCCCAGACACTTGCTTTGTGACTCTGACCCAAATATTCAGTCTATTGTGTTATCCTCATCTATGTAACTTATATAAAACACATGCCTTTGTCTTATGCTTCTATAGGAGAATATCTAAGAAAAATTATTCTAAAGATTACAGGTTTGATTGATAGAATTATAAGACTATGAGGCTGAAGTTTGTCAGGGCCACATTTAGCAAGAAGATTGCTATTGTGATATCTCTTGGTATACCCTAGAAGAACAAAAAAAGCAAAAAATTGAGATAATGAGATAAATGTTAAGTTTACATGAAATAATTATTAACTGTTCTTTTTAGTCTTTTTATTTTACTGAAACATTTTCCATACATCATATCCTAATTAGAGTTTTCATTTACTCCTCCCAGTTCTTCCTCACATCCCACCTCATCTGGATTCACACCCTTTCTGTCTTTTAGAACAAAAAACAACTGTAACTTAAGGAATAATAGTAATATAGAATAAATAAGATATGATAGTAAAACAATTTTTAAAACAATACTATCTCTCCTCTGGCAAGTATATTGCTTCATTTATGAAGAGCAATCTCTCTTTTAAAAAAAGATTATTTGTTATTTTATTTACTTACATTTCAGATGTTACCTGCTTTCCCAGTTTCCCCTCTGCAAACCCCCTATCCCATCCCTCCTCCTCACTGCTTCTGTGAGAGTGCTCCCTTACATACCAAGCCACTCTGGCCTCACTGCCCTTATATTCCCCTAGACTGGGACACCGAGTTTCACAATATTAAGGGCAACCCCAAAGGAAGAACAACAATATCAACCAACCAGATGCCCCAGAGCTCCCAAGGATGATCAGTCTCTTATGACCCAATTTCTATTAGATACAGGTCTCATCAATTAAAATTATTTCATCAGTGGCTAATTTTCTAATTCATAGAGGTTGAAAAGTACATTTTGCAAAATATTAAAAATGTCAAATAAGAACACTGAACTAATAGATTTTCTTCACAAATGAGAACAGAATTAAGACATTCTAAGATTTAAAAGAATCCGTGTTTGTCTTTCTGAACTAGACTTGTCACAAAATGGTAAAGGAGATCATTTCTTGATTAAAAGATATACAAAAATAGCTCAAGTCACATAAAAAAAATCTACACAGCAGTAGAAACAATCCAATAGCATGACACAAAATTTAGTAATGTTTTATTTCATATTTTCAAATTTTAAGTTAAAAAATAAGAGTTTATGAGTTTGAGAGGGGCAAGAAAGAGGGTGGGGTGAGAAGAGAAGATATTATATAAATGCTGTATGCATGAAAGAACTTCTAATCAAAAATTGAAAAAGAGAAAAGCAGTATTAAAAAAAAGTTAATTGTATTTGTGTCCATATCACATCTACAAAGGCAGTATTTAAGTAGTATACCTATCATGAAGTAAAAAAAGAATTAAAGTGAGCAGCATAAATTGGCTGTTATCACAAGTGACTCCAAACACAAATTTACACTATTGGTATTGTATTTTCTTGTCTTTCAGTGGTTTAAGGTAAACCCCTACTGTTGAACATATTTCTTCACACTTTAGACACTATACTTTATCTAACCTGAAATCAATAGAAAAAAGTTACTTTGTAATAGATAAAATTTGCATATTTATTTGATTATTGAAAATAGATAGTTATCTAATACAGTACATTTGGACCTCAGTTTTTCCTCCTAGTTCTGGTTGCATCCACCTACCCCATCTCCTATAGTTACTCTCTCTCTCTCTCTCTCTCTCTCTCTCTCTCTCTCTCTCTCTCTCTCTCTCTCTCTTTTTCTCTCTCTCTCTCCATTTTCCTTCAGAAAAATTACTGGCCTTCAAGGGACAACCAAACACAACTTTCTCCAACTCATTCTGTTAAATTTTTCTCTGACTCATCACTTTGCCTCTCAATTAGATCTCACTTTCAAACATGTTTATTTCCTTCTACAAAGTAACCTTACCTATATTGTTATAAATTTAAGGCTGAATGATAAGGGAATATCTTATTCCAACCAAATTCAATACACTAGAAATATAAACATAATATAGTACTATGTTTATAAAATGAAATTCTATTGCACATGTAATATTATGTTTTTGGTGTTTTCAGTAAGAATGACAATGTCCAAAGGATTTTCTATTTCAAGAAAATAAAACTCTTCAGAGCCAGGCAAGAAGTAGAAGGCTGTACTCGGGACAGGGGTGTAACCTGGTTATGTTCAGAGTGAGTGTATAGAGTGTGGAGTGTCTGGGAGAGAGAAGGCCTTCTCAGAAAGATATAGTCATGGCTCTTTACAATGAGGAAGGCTTCCCCCACAGCAATCCTTGGTAAAGAAATGGTCCTTGTTTGTCCAAACTGTTTTATTTGATGCTGAATGTGAATGGATACATGTTATTCCGGGTGAGATTAAATACCTTTTGCAGGACAGAATGCCCAGGAGGGGAAGTTCACTGGCTGCCAACACTCCAGGCCTATCTAGATACCTCATTAGCATGGAAACCTTCAGGTATTTATGCTACATGACTTATTGTTATGATCTTCTCAGTAGGGTGTTATGATTATATATGCCAGAACAGATAAAGCTTGGTAGGGAGCTGGTTTCAATTCTTCAGGTTTCAATTTTGAGATTTCCCCTGCATCTGAGACTGCTGAATCCTCTCACATCTTCTATCTGGTGGCATGATACACTGGCTCCACTCTGCTAAGCCTATTTAGCATTGTTTCTACTTATATGATTTCAGAAATGGTAACTTCTTCATATTAGATAACTAATTTGAAGGCTAATTTTCAGGGAACACTAATTCTTCTGCTCACTAGTAAGTAGTTGCTATAGTCCTTGTTTAGGAATAGGATCTCAATTATACCCTTTCCCATTGGCCATTAGAAAGTCTTCTGGTGTTATCTTTGTTTTGTTTTCTGTTTTGTTCTGCCTTATTTAGGCAGACATACTGGTGAGGTATCATGGGATTAGCTTACCTATTATTAAAAAAAAAAAAAAACCAGGGTCTTATAGCAGAATTTCTGTTTGTCTGGCTCTGACATTATTTCCACCTGTCACATGTGATGTACCCTGAGTCTCAGATGTAGGGGCTGGGCTGTAGGTGGATCCATTCTGTCTGGACATCTAAACTACTATTGTACTCAGTATTTTGATCAATTGTGGTTTTCTGTGATGTTATTTGCCTATTGTAAAGGTCTCCTCCTCCTCTTCCTCCTCCTCCTCTTCCTCCTCCTCCTCCTTCTTTCTGCTTTCTATTTTGTTTGTTTTATTAATTGTTTTAAATACTTACTTTTTATCCTGTTCACTGCCCCCTCCATGTAACCCCTCGCACAGGCCTTCCCCCAACGCCTTCTCTTCCTCTGAGTTGATTAGGGGCCCACTGTGTATCCCCCCAACCCTGGTACTTTAAATCGCTGTGAGGCTAGGCAATTTCTCTCCCATTGAGGCCTGACAAAGCAGCCCAGCTAGTAGAATATATCTGACATACAGGCAACAGCTTTTGGGATAGCACACATTCCAGTTGTTCAAGACCTACATGAAGGTCAAGCTGTACATCTGCTACATATGAGCAGGGAGGCCTAGGTCTAGCCTGTATATGTTTTTGGTTGGTCATTCACATTCTGAGACCCCCAAGGGACCAGGTTAGACTCTGTTAGTCATCCTGTGGGATTACTATTCCATTCAGAAGAAGCAATCATTTCTCCTATTCTCCCATCAAAAATTCAAGAACAGCACATGTTGACAATGCTGTGTTTCAAGGGAAACACTTCTTCCTTGTGGTGAGAATGAAAACTTGTATAACCACTTTGGAAATAAATTTGGTATTTTCTCAGAAAACTGAGAATAGTTCTGACTCAAGACCTAGCTATACCACTCCTGGGCATACACCTTAAAGATGTTCCAACATCCCACAAAGACACTTGAACAGCTATGGTCATAGCAGTTTTATTTGTAATAACCAGAAACTGAATTCTTTCTTGATGGGGAATGAGATACCCACTAATCTGTAGATAGAATAATAATGACAAAAAGCAGGAAAATGTAAGGAATCATTGGGTTTGGTAGGGAGTAGAATAGAGAGATCTAAGTTATATAAAGAAGAAATGTTTAAAAAATTAAGAGTGGGCTTTAATTGGAAAGGAAAGTCACCACAAAAAGAGGGGAACAGTAGAGAAATGAATAATAGTAAGAATGTTTTTAAAAACTTAACAAAATATTATATTTACTAAAAATGACATTTTGATTCATTATTAAGATATTCTTTTGGCATTCATTTAATGCTTGGAATTCAAAGTTAATTCCTCTACCAGCTGTGTTGAGTACAAACTAAAACAATTTTAATAGATAGTTCAAGTAATGTCTACAAATACTTACTGATATGCACTTATTTTGATTTTGAAGGACTGGCAAAATCATCCTGAATAATTTTGAAAGCAATGTATGTTGTCTTTTGCTTTGTTTTCTGTGGGGGAATTAAATTGAGCAGATATGTTCCTTGATGACACATTTAATTTAGAGAAGTATTTAGGTCACTCTCCATGTCTCACAAATCAAATGTGTGAGTAATATTTTTGCAACAGTAGAATCATTATGTAAGAGCATAAAAATAAGGAGTGAGAATCTTGGATAAGTACAATTATTTTGTAGAAATTTCATTACTACAAATAAATAAACTTACCTATTTAACTTAGATAAAATACAATTCTTCAATGAACAAGAATATGAATTCATTACTTAATTTAAAACTTTATAGATACTCTAGATAAGGTTCTATATTATAAAGTATATCAGCATGGAATTCATTTCATATCAAAATAGATTCAAATTTGCATGACTGTCCAGCCTCAACTTTCCAAATGCTATAATTACAGGGATGAATGAGGATATCCAGCTTTGGATAAGCCTATCGTAATCATTAGAAAACAACTGCAAAACCGAGAATAAAACATTATCTTGTTTTCTGGATGCAATTATTGTTATAATATCTTATGTTTTGTGACTAGTCCAAGTTCCTTGGCTTAAGATTTGAAGACCTATAAATTTGGATAAATGCACCTTAAAGTTTTAACTAACATAAATGAGACTAAGACAGAAGTACACTCTAGGAAATAGTATTCAGCTACAATCTAAGTGCATAACATCAAAATTTAACTTGAACTTCCCAGCATTCAGAAATGTGAGAAGCAAATTTATTTTGTTTATGAGTCTTTTAAGTTTGTTGCAATTTTGTTATAGAATAAATAAAGGCTGACAGTGCTTTAACAAATCGGAGTATATAATCCATATCTGTCTGGGATGCTGTCATTTCAAAGGAAGTGCTATCAGCTCTGTGCAAACTCTTTAAAAACACTTAAATGTTTTCTTGAAATCTGAATGAATGTTTCTATAATGAGGAAACAGGTGTGAAGGAAACCCATTCCAGCTATTGTTGTTGAAGCTCTCTCAAACATTAGCTCGTCTTTTCTGCAAAACAATGTTGCAATATGAGAAGGAAGAGGCTATATCAGACGTTTAATCTATGTAACAATATACAGATGAATGTTTTAGATTTAGCTGGGAAGAGAAATAAACCTGCTTCCATAATAATGAGAGTGGAATGAATTGTGGATGGAATCTATGAAGGTCAAAGAAGAGTTTGTATTTAAACTCCTACTAGCTAAAAACATCAATGATTATCACAATTGTTTTTTTCTTAGAAAATCTGGGAACATAAAATCCTGAGTCACTAATACCTAGTGAGAATTTGAGGCAAAAATAATTATTTAGATGTGCAGGACTAGTGAAGGCATTTCTATTTCAAAGTAGCTAATCATAAACTATAAAATAAGATACTGAGTGAGGTAACTCAGACTCTCAAAAGGATGTGCATTGTATGTACTCACTAATAAGTGGATATTAGACAAAAATGTGCAGAATTCTAAGTATGCAATTCACAGAACTCAAGAAGGTTAACAAGCTGAAGGGCCCAAATGAGGATGCTTCAATCCCACTTGGGAGAGAGAAGAAAGCAATCATGGGGTGGTGGTGGGTTGTCAGAGGGGAGTAGGAATTTGGGTGGAAGAGGGATGGGGAAGGGGAAAAGGAGAACATGATCAGGTATTGGGGGACAACTGGAGAGAATCCCTGAAGGTCAGCAGAATGAATGGAAATATGCAACATTGGGAGGTGGGAGGTGGGGGACCCTCCAGAATGTACCAGAGACCTGGGAGGTGAGAGATACTCAGTACTCAAAGGGAGGGACCATAAATGAAATGCCCAGCAGTGGGGAGAGAGAACTTGCAGAGTCCTCCGGTAGAAAGTCAAGACATAAAATGGAGGGATGAAGTTGCCATATCACTGTCAAATACTTGGGTCCAGAATTGTTCCTGTCTAAAAGAACGTCAGGGACAAAAATGGAGAAGAGCCTGAGGGAAAGGATGTCTAGTGACAGGTCCAAATTGGGATCCATCACAAGGGGAAGCTCGAAGGCCTGACACTATTACTGTGCTTACAGATAGGGGTCTACTATGTCTGTCCACCAAGAGGCCCAACAAGCAGCTGACTCACAGATGCAGATACAGCCAACCATTGGACTGAAGACCCCTGTGGTTGAATTAGGGAAACCTGGAAGAAGCAGAGGGGAAAGGCGACCCAGGAAGACCAGCAGTCTTCCTAACGTAGACCCTTGAGATTTCTCAGACACTGAACCAACAACAAGGGAGCATACAGTAGCTGGTATGAGGCTCCTGACACATACAGAGCTGAGGACTGCCTGGGCTGTCCTCAGTGGAAGAAGATATATTTAACCCTTGAGAGACTTGAGGCCACAGGGAGTGGGGAGGCCTGGTGGAGTGGGATGTAGTGAAGGTGTGTGTGGAATCCTCTTGAAGACAGGGGAGGAGGAGTTGGAGGAAGACCTGTCTGTGGGCAGACTGGGAGGGAAACAACAACTAGACTGTAATAAAAAAATTCACAGATACACATTTTTAAAAATTAAAAATAAAAAATTATCAAAAACGGTTTTTAAAGTAACTTTAAAATTTGTTTTTATCAGCGTACCCTCATGGTAAAATACATGTCATGATCAAATTATAAAAAATAAGGGTTTGTTTGGGTTGTAGACTTAGAGGTCTCTGTCTGTCATAGGTTAGCTCTACTGTGTAATTTCCCCTAAGGTCTGGAAAAGACAGAGCAAAATGACAAGGCCATGTGATGTGGCACGCGGTTGTATCTTCATAACTAGGATCCAATAAAAGGCAGAGGAAGAGAACGGGATTTCAGCGATCAGTATCATGTTCGCAGTGACTGGGGGATTATCGGAAGGCCCAGTTTCTTAAAGGTACTACCCCCTGTCACGTTAGTGTCACAGGCTTCAGATACACCTTTTTTACTTGGGCCTTTGAGATATGCTTTACAAAACATTGCAATTTGTATATGTTCAGAGGTCATGAATCGCCACTATTTTGATGGTTAGGTTCTATTAAGAGCAACAGCAGACATGTGTTATAATTATCAATATGCATGTATAACATTTTCAAAGCTATCTGACTTAGTTCTTTAACAATGTAATTAATGACTAAAAAATGTTGCAATGTGAAAATACCATAGTAACATAGAAATATTTTATAGGATTCTTCAAAAAATACCTTGAGATCTATTTTCTTAAGTTTAATTTTCATATATAGTGATTAGTAAGTACTTTTTCATGATGTGTTGTGTAATTTTTCTCTATTTCCATCTGCTTACTGAAGCATTTTTAATGTCTTTATACTTAACTATTTTTAGTATTAAGCTTATATTTTATATGGACACATTTAATCTATTTTGCATTTGGTGAAGATTTTGTGTAATATAAAAGTTTTGACAAAGAACTAAATGAAAGTACTGAAATGTCTGCTAGTATATGTTCAAAAGCAATATCACTGTGACATATAAATGTAAATTTATTTTTCTATTGGAAGAATAATTGCTTCAAAACAGAGCTGCTTCAAATCATAGCAACTGCTCTCAGGTTGATGAGACAGCAATATGTTGGGAGTTCAGAAAAAGCCTGGGGTACATAGTGAGTTTCAGACCTTAGTCTATTGAAGCACTATCAAAAAGTCATGGTGTCTGTTGTTAAATGAGATTAAACAAATCAAGGGACAGTTATTAGTTCATTTTTAAACATACGTTACTGTTAGCGATATATACTTTAATTTGCATGTTGTTCTCGAAGGCATTAAGTAAAATTAACTTGATGTCCAGACTAAAATAAAGAGTAAACATGTGATAGAAGATAAGAAAAAATGTTTTTCAAGGAAAAATGAAACAAACAAACAAAACCTTTAGTTGATACT
Organism: Mastomys coucha; assembly: GCF_008632895.1. Lineage (NCBI taxonomy): Eukaryota > Metazoa > Chordata > Mammalia > Rodentia > Muridae > Mastomys > Mastomys coucha. Next base: position 66,184,385 of record NW_022196894.1, on the reverse strand, counting down.
TCTAAAAAGAAGGCACTTAGTTTGTGTGAATGGTGGCACAATCCTCTGTAAGAATTTTACTTATTACTTCTATTGAGCTCAATGTATTAAAACCATTCCTTATATAATTTAATTTACTGGTAACAATCACTGTAACTCCTACTAGTACAATATCAGTATATCTATATAAACCATTTTAATGTTTAATTTCAAATTTACTTAAATCAGAGCCTGAAAAAAATGTGGATAGTATTTCAAATGAACTGAATTTTCAATGATTTGTAAAATCTTGAGGTTCTTGTCAAATATTTGATGTCTTCTTATATAAAAATGTTTATTTGTAAGATGATATATGAGTATCAGTGAACAAAGGACATTACAGCTATTGAATATTGTTTACTTCTACTTACTTAGGCATTTTGTTATATTTATCTGATACTCCTGAATTATTTAGAAATATCGCATGATATAAAATGTTCCTTATTAACATATGTTGGTATATTATAACTTATCAGAGCCCCAAAAAGACATTTTGAATTATTTAATGCTTCTGTTATTTAACATAATTATTTAATAATTATGGTTCTATGCTATTACTTAGTAAAATTGAGAGCCATAGAGTGTGCATGCACAATAGGGGAGAACCGCTTACAGAGGTACAAATCAACCATGAATAAGAGTCACTTGGTGATTATGATGAATATTGTTATAGATACAGTACTGACAATGATAAAGATGCTGATGTTTAAATTACTGAGCACAAGTCAGCAAGAAAGCTCAGTAGGTAAAAGCAACTACTGTAGAAGCCTGCTAATCTAAGTTCAATTCCTGGCTCCACCGTGATTGGAAAGAAAAAAAAAAAAAAGAAACCAATCCCTACAAGCAGTCGTCTGATTTCCACACATATACAAAGCACACTTGTGTCATTACTGCCAGACAAGACAGACACACACACACACACATTCACACATTAATAACTATTTTTAAATTAATAATATTGAATGATTTTAAAATGAACATGTGGTGTCTTTAATATGTGTTAAATCTTATTCCATTATGAAAAGTTGTCTATAAGATAAAAACACTAGGTTTTAGAGAACTTATATTTGGACAAGAAAATAAGAAAGACTTATCAGATTTTAATTCCACAGTATAAAATAAAATATATTATTTCCATATTCCCATTCTCCAATGATTTGAGTCATCTTATAATTGTTTTCTGTCATATAGAATAAAATCAAAAGACAGTAAATAAAATAATTTAGAAACAAAAAAGGTATTGAATTTTATAAAATGTTATTTAGTGAGATGCTAAAATTTGAGTGTGATGATTTTTACTTAAAACTAACATGGTAGACAAGCTATTGAATTTTACATGAGTCAAAAAATATTTTTGGTCTCCTGAGCCATACCTGTGTATATAGCTAAGAGTTGCAGGTAATTACTTCCAGGTGCTTGACTATAGGAATTCATTGCAATGCAATGAAATCAGGAGAGTAAAAAAAAAAAAACCTCATCAGCAGAAATTAAGACATAGGCATGTTACAGAGACACGTATACTTAAATGGCATCAGTATCATAATTTGTAGATTCAAGATGTTTATGTTCATTATGGAGACAATCTCCTCCTAGGTAATTAGAGAAATCTACATACAACTAGGCATGTTTTATGTTATTTAAATAGGAAACTTTATATACCCAATTTTAAATGTTTAATATTTAATTCTACAAGTAACCTTATGGAAGCATTTATCAATTTACTTTACTACTCCTAAAGAAAAATATAATGCTTTGGCTTCCATTATAACTCTTTTGTTTACAGAATCTGTTAGCTATATTGACATTTTTAAATAGACAATAAAATAATTTGCTGAAAAATGTCTATTTTTAACATTTTCTTTCAAAATCTTGACTTTATCAATGAAATAGCTTCAAATCATGCAAAAACATTTATTTAAGTGTATTTCAAAAGTTTAGCTTCTGTAACTATAGCACTTCCATTGAAAACTTTAAATTAAGACTTTTAGGATAACTACATGGGTACCCACTATACATACTCACACAGGAGCACTGTTAACATAGATAGAGATGATTACTATTATGATAAAACAGGGATTCTTTAACAATACTTTGAAATTAAAATATTTTTTCAAATTTATTGCAATATTAAAATAATTGGTTTATATTATTAAATGATTATATATATGACCAATTATTTGATTTTTGAAAATCTTTATGATAACTTTTTGTTAAAATATGGTGTCTGCCTAGAAGCAAAGAGTATTTTGTTGTATACTTGTCAAATATATATTAAATACTTAGAGTACATTATCAATTTATATAGATGTCTACCCATTAAACATATAGACTATCAACATATAATTTTAAATAATTATATAAGAATGTAATTTAAAGTAAATACTATTATGTATACATGTAGGTATTTTTAATACAGCCATTTTAAATAATAAATTTTGAAATATTTTAATTATAAATCTTTTTAGTGAAATCACTGTAATTTTTTCAAAATATCATACTATACATATTCTCATAGAAATATCTAAATTTAGATGTAGACACTTCAATTTTAATTTATATACATAAATCAACATTAGAGCTTTCAGGGAATGATTCCTTCTGTGAATTTTTAAAGGATTTATTATGATTTGTTTTATTTCTATAATCATACATTGCACTGTCATTTTAATATAATAGAACACGTAAAAGGTTATCAATAGGTTGCAAAGATTCTGCTTTGGAAATATAATATTGCCACTACACTTGATTTTTTTTTTGAAGTTTTATTTTATAGTGGACATTGATAAATGGACCAGTTCAGCCAAGTTTCTCTCTGTTTTACATATCCTCATTTTCCCTCAGCTCTAAAGAGCAGTGTGTAAAAACATGTATCACACAAAATTACAATGTCTTTACAATAATTTGGATCCAGAACTATGTGCCAAATACATCCCGGTTGCTTGCAAATTAACCAGCCTCTTGTTCAATTTGTAGAAACATGAAACAAAGACAGAACAACTATATGTAAGGAAAAGTACAATTCTCTAATTTACTCTTATATTTGAATAATTCACTGTCAACTTCTGATAACATCTAATAATAACTGTACTTTATGTGGATTTGAGATATGATGTACTAGATGTGACTTGGTGCTGAACTATTTTAGAGTTTGGTAAATGACTAAGATTCTATAACTGTCTATGGAAAGTACTTCACATATCAAAATTTACCATAAGTGCAAAAAAAAAAAAAAAGGTTCCTGTCTGTTTAGTAGACAAAGACTTAAAGAGATAAATAACCCTATAAAAAGCATTATCTTCTTTTCAGAAATATCTATATTGTTCATGGGTATGTATGTGTCTGTTCATATGTTTTTGATCATATACATGTATATGCAAAATCTGGTAGCTGATATTAGGGACAACATAATAACTTCCATTTATCTTTTGCATGAGGGTATTTCAGTCAAGGCTACCACTGTCTTTCGACTGATTCTGCCTAGGAAGTTTCCTTTGGGATGTTCATTCTTCACCAACCAATTCTGGAATTACAGACATAGAGCCAGGTCTAGTTGCATTTATGTAAACACTAGCTATCCCAACATTGGTCCTCTTGCTTACATTTCAAATTCTTTGATCCAGATCCCCCTTTTATTCCTGAAAGTGTTTTTTTTGTTAAAATAGAAAATTAATAGCTTTGAGAGACATACTAATCTATAGAATATACTGTTTAATAAACTTTTTCTTTTAAAATATATACGTATGTGTGTGTAAGAAAAAAATCAATGAAACAAATATACAGCAACAACACAACAAAAACACTGACCATGTTTTTAGAAATTTATCTTGAAAGTAGCTGACAAAAGGTCAAAAATAAATGAGCAGGATCAGAGCAACAATGAGTCAGAGTTTCTGAGTATCTAAAAAAGGGAAGTAGAGAACATTCTATATGCACAACAATCCAATCTTAGAAGGAAAGGCAGGGAAACAGATTTCTTTGTTCAAAAGTGTGTATAGTAGAACCATGCCACTGGGACAAGCAGTGACTTCAGCATAGAACTATAGAGAAAAGTTTAGATTTAGTGAAATTCTTAGAGTCCAGCCATAATAGGTCTAGATATGACAATGTTTAAAACTAAACCATTCAAAGGTAAGTATATAGTAACTTTGTGATCCACAAGAAGCTATTAACTTTTTTCAAAAAAAAAAAAAAAAAAAAAAAAAAAAAAAAAAAGAAACCAAAAAAAAAAAAGAGAAAGAAACGGGATTTCAATATTCACAACATGAAATTGAGAATTGTAAATATGTTCCTTTAAAAAGGCAAAATAAAAGAAATAACAAGCATAAATTTCTTTTCATGTCAATAGAATACAATCAGCTAGTAAAGTTCCACTCTATATTTACATTTCTGTGTTGACTGATGTGTTTGTGATGCATGCAACATCATGAATAGCATTGGATGCTATTCAGTGGTAGTGGTCAACCTTTGGAATAAGGAAAAAATATGTTCTCATCATCAGAGCAGTCTGGTGCACTGTTAGGAAGTGTGGCCTTATTGGAGGAAGTGTGTCACTGTGCGAGAGTCCTTTGAGATTATCCTCTAACTTCCTGGAATATAGTCTATCCTGGCTGCACTTGACTCTTGAATCGATATGTAAAACTCTCATCTCCTTCATAAGCACCATGTCTGCCTACATGCTGCCATGCTTCCTGCTATGATGATAATTCACTGAACTTCTGAAACTGTAAGCCAACCACATTTAAATGTTTGCCTATGTATAGTTTGCCTTGGTCATGGTGTCTGTTCACAGCAATGGAAATGCTAAGATAGAAGTTGGTACTAGCGACAAGGGTATTGCTAGACATGCTATTCTTTTAAAGAACTTAGATTTGGACACTTTGATTTTGAAAGTTGTGGAATGCTTTAAGTGAGGCTTAATGAGGCAGCCTGATAGGCATATTGGTTCTGAGTCCTGATTTGAACTGTGGAAGTCTGGCTCTAGAAGTTTCATAGTAGAATTTTACTATATGGCCTAGAGACTTTGATATATTTTGGTAAATAATGTGGCTGCTTTTTTTCCCTGTCTATAGAGTCTACCCAAGGTTAAACTGAAGATATTCGGATTAATTACATTCACAAAGGTGGTCTCAAATCAATATAGTGGTCGGTGCTATGGTTTACTCTAATGAAGACCATTTTGATCACACATAGCAAGTTTAAAAAGGTAAAAATAAATAAACAAAACAAAACAAAACAAAAAAAAAACAAAGCGTATGGCTCAAAGAATAAAGAAGTCTCAGGAAACTGGATGAAGCTGAATCTTATATCAAGGAGATAAAGAGATTGAGGGAGTGGTGACCTCAGAGCAAGATACCACTCAGCTCAACTTATTGTTTACGCTTTTGGATCTGAAGAAGGGATACTTATATGTAGGTGTTAATATTACTTATTGTTTCCATTTGGACTTTCAATTTGAAATGAACTCCAATCCAGAAACGGTGGTCACACTTGTGATTCAGATCATGAGGATGCAAGACAGGCTTTTGATCTAGATCTTGATACATAGTGACCATGAAAAGTTTAGGCCCCAAAATGGTGGAATGTGTATAATCCCAGTATCAAGAGAAAGAGTCATGCAGATCCCTGAGTTGAAGGTCTGTACATATAGAATATGTCGGGACAGACAAACTTAGGTAGTGAAGAAGTTGGAGATCAGAAAAAGAAAGGTGATGCATAATATAACAAAGGTACAAATTCCAGGCCCAGCAAGCAGCAACACTTTGCAGCCTCTGTCATATGGTTCTCACTTTGAAGTCAAGAATAGAAGATGTTACTGGAACAGTTGATGCTGGATAGCTGGAACTAAGAAATTGCCAGTGATTAAGATGTGGATGCTCAAAGCCAACCATGGGACTGAGCACAGGGACTGCAATGGAAGAGTTAGGGGAAGGACTGAAGGAGCTGGAGGGGTTTCTAACCCCATAGAAAGAACAACAATATCAAGCAACTAGATAACCCCAGATTTTCCAGGGACTAAAACACCAGTGAAAAGGTATTCATGGAGGACCCCATGGCTCCAGCTGCATATGTAGCAGAGGATAGAATTATCTGGCATTAATGGGAGAGAGGCCCTTGGCCCTGGGAAGCCTCGATGCCCCAGCATAGGGTTGTGAGTTGGGAGTGGATGGGTGGGTGAGCACCCTCATAGTAGCAGTGGGATGAACAGCAGCAGCTGTGAAGAAGTCAACCAGAATGCTACAGAGGGCAGAGTGACAAAAGTGACCCAATACCCTTTGGAGGAACCCAGAAGATCATCCATAGATCCTAGACATTGGAACAAGATGCTGTAGAGTTGAAGTCGCCTTGCATATCCTAAGATGTATGTCAGATCTGTGAGATATCTGCCAAGGAAAGCTGCTAATAGGGGATAGAAACAGCCTAGCAGAAAGAAATGTGTTGGAGTCATCAAAGCTGAACAGAATTGCACATTAGACGTGGAGATGCAGAGTTTTCAGTTTGCCTAGCTAATTTTGGTCTCGCTTAGGTCCAGTATTTCCTCATTATGGTGTTTTATTATTAAATCCCATGATGTTGCAAGTATATAATCTACCTTTTTTTACTTTGATTTGATGTGCAATTAAAGTTAAGAGAATGCATGAATATCAGCAGAGACTATGCACTTTGGACTTTTAACATTACTGAGCTTGTGATAGACTATGGAGACTTTTGAAGATGAACTGCATCTATTTTGTGTTATGCTATGACTAGGTAATGGTACCCACAAAATAATGTGTTTGGACAAGCCTACAGGGGCAGAGAATGGAAAGTGATGGTTGGAATGTGCTTAGTCTAAGAAATAGCACTATTAGGAGACGCGATTTTGTTGGAGAAAGTGTGTCATTGTGGAGGTGGGATTTGAGAACCTCCCTCTAGCTGCCAGGAAGATAGTGTCTCCTGGTTGCCTTAGAATCGGGATGCAGATCTCTCAGCTCCTTCTCCAGTACCATGTCTGCCTGCATGCTCCCTGTGTGATGATAATGGATTAAACCTCTGAAACTGTAAGCTAGCTCCAATTAAATGTTTACCTTTGTAAGACTTGCCTTGGTGTCTCTTCATAGCAATGATAACCCTAACCAAGACAAAAAGTCTATATTATATTATTTCTCTATTATAATTATTATTAATATATGTTACTATTATTATTACTATATTATAGTATTATAGGATATATTATTACTATATTATAATTATTATTACTATATATTACTATTATTAAATTATTTCTATATTATAAATATTATTACAATTATTTCTATATTAGAAGGCTTTATATAAATATTCCCCAGATTTACAATAATTGGGTAGAATCAGGCAAGCATACTGGCTTTACTTTCATTCAAATGTTTTTGGTCACTTAGTTCAAGAAATAAGACACACCAAAAAAATATAGTGATAAAAATAATAAAGAATGAACTCATTTTACCCCTATTTACATGTAACAATTTAATTGGCATTTAATTTCCAATTACTAGAATCCAGGATCAAACACTCTTTACAATATTTATCCTAAGCATTGATATTTGTACATTTGTTGTAACAATTCCTATTTCAATCTGATCAAACTGATCTTTTTCTGTAAAAGTAATTTTTATTTGCCTAATGAAATTGTCACCTCAGATATTTCCTTTTGAATAGTCTCACTCATTCTGTCAAATGTTTCTCTGATTTTGCACTTTATCTACCCCTCAATTAGGCATCATTGTTTTGCATTAGTGTGTACCAAGGGTATGTCTATATTCCAGCCAGAGGAATTAAAAGTGTGTTGTGTGTCTGCATAAGAGGATATTTTTATTATTACTTACCTAATGATTATATCTTAAATTTGTTTAACACCATTATGAGTTGAATTCACTTTTTAAGCTAATTAAATAATTATATACAAAATAAAATGTAATAGCAAAATGGCTTAACGAGTAAAACTTTTTATGTCAATCTTGATAACCTGTACATTGTTTTTGGAATTTAAATGGTAGAATGAGAGAATAGTTATCTTCTGTCTTTCATATACAATCTAGAACATGCATGTTCAGTACAAAACCTACACACAATAAATAGTAAAGTAACAAATATATTTTATATATATCTTTTAGTGTTTTACTCTTATTGGTTCTATTAGCTTTCACTTCTCTAGTATATTTTCAAATTATATAGAATACTTAGCTGTTTTTTTAAACTTAATCTCCTAGTTCTGTAACTACTGTTATTCTTAATTTACAATAATTAATCAGCCTTGTTATGGATTTAGTCACCTACTTCTTTATTTAACAAGTGATATTTTTTTGATAACCAAATACCAAGATGAGGTTATTGGATGGTTAAATTACATTTTTCACTTTAAGACCTCTTTTTTTAAATTTTATATATTAATAATATTATTTTGGATAGCATTTGTGATCACAGCGTGTTTCATCTTCCATTATAATGCTTGGAATTTTCTGATGCATTTGCTTCATCTTGTTTTATTGCTGATAAATACAAAACTAAATCTAATATATCTGTATGTATGTATGTTTGTCAATTTATTTATCTTCATTTTTTTGCCTATTTGGATTTGCCCATCGGGCCATTTTTAGTGTTATCCAGTTAAAAATGTGCTTATGGTATTATTTCCTATATAACATATATGAAAAAATACATATATAGAGAGATTAGATTACATGTACTAGATATGTTACATATTACATATGTTAGATTATATTAATTTATTAGATTAGATTATAGTAGCTACTTTTTTCTTAATTCTGCTGAACTGGATACAATGCAACCAACTCAGCTCTGTGAGCCAATTTACATCCATTACATTTTGCATCAAATGTTGTATGCATAATCTACATACATTTTAAACCTCAGAAGACATTTTTCCTGCTTTATTGAGGTGTAATTAACACATAAAATTATATATATTTAAAGATTATAAGATGATGTTTTGATATACATATACATTTTGAAATGATTACCACAATCATACCAATTAACATATCTATAACCTCACATAGCTAAAACTCAGAAGTCATCATTGTGTTTATTTCAAAGTCAGTATTTGTGTATGGGTTTCTTCCTTATGCCTACTCCTAATATTGTAGTTTATTCTTTCTGATATCTATGCATTCTACTTTAAGCATATTAATAGTCATCTTAGTAACTTTTCTAAATTGAATATCCAAGTGAAGCATTCCTTTCATGATTGTCAATATAATTTTCTCATTGTTATACTTGAAATATGTACTTTATAGTATCTGAACATTCACATGAAAGTCTTTTCCATTGAGCTGAAATGGTGTTAATTCATAATAACCTGCCACTCCACATTGGTATGTTGATTAGTTATCTCTAATTATAGTTTTACTTTAACAGTGGAACTTTTATTATCTTTAATTGTATTTTTTGTTGGTAAATTAACTTGTGCTCATGTGAAATTCATGGGTTGAAAGTTTTGTAGTCATATGCCCATCACAAAAACACAGACAGTTTTTATTGCTTAAACGTCCACTTGCATGCACTGCAAACATAGTCACGTTTTATGATAAAAATGTTTGTGTTTTATCATAACTGTTACTTCTTCTATCATTTTTTGGTGGTATGTTAGATTAACCAGTGAAAAAGCACCTCAGGGAAGCATTCATTTATTTTAGTTTACAGTTTTACAAGGAATAAAACCATTTTATGATGGGGATATCAGGGCATGAGATGCATGGCATCAGTCTAGCATTCAAAAATAAATTGATCACCTTTCATCCATAGAAAAGATTCAGGCAGTTTTGTATCTCAGGTATAATTCCAAAACCTTAGGTGCTGCTGTTCCCCGTTCTTCTATCTATTTCTATACCATAGCCCACCTTTGAGAGAAATCAGGAAGCATACTTAAATAAACAATTGAATCAGAAAGAATAGAGAACTGGTCACATGCTTGCTTACAGATTTATGTACTGTCTAGCTTCAATTGTATTCCAGGAACTTATGATGTTCTCTACATTATATTGGACCGCTTTTTCAACTAACATTCAAGATAATCCCCCAACCATCTACCTACATGATTTGGGAACTAATTCAATTTATTTTACTTTATTTTTTATTCTTATTTTTTTTCTTTTTTACAATCCAGTCTTTATTCCCCTCCTGGTCTGCCCTCTGAAAGTTCCACATCCCATCTCTGTCTCCAAGAGGATATTCCCACCCCCCCAACCCTCTACCCCAACCTAATTAGACCTCACCATTCCCTGGGGCCTCAAGTCTCTGGAGAGTTAGGTGTATCTTCTCTCACTAAGTCAAGACCTGGTAGTCCCCTGCTGTATATGTGTTGGGGGCCTCATATCAGCTGGTGTAGGCTGCCTGGTTGGTGGCTCAGTGTCTGAGCAATCTTGGATTTCCAGGTCAGTAGAGACTGCTGGTCTTCCTATAGGGTTGCTCTCCTCCTCAACTTCTTGCTTTTCCCTAATTTAACTACAGGGGTCATCAGCTTCTTTGCATTGATTGGGTGCATCTGCACCTGACAGGGTGTGTCTGCATCTGACTCTTACAGCAGGTTCTTGGGTCTTTCAGAGGGCAGTCATGCTAGCCTCCTGTTTGTAAGCATACCATAATATCAATAATAGTGTCAGGCCTTTGAGCCTCCCCTTGAGCTGAATCCCAATTTGGGCCTGTCACTGGATCTCCTTTCCTCCAGGCTCTTCTCCACTTTTTGTCCCTGTAGTAATTTTAGACAGGAGCAATTCTGGGTCATAGGTTTTTGACTGTGGTATGGCAACTCCATCTCTCCACTTGATGCCTTGTATTTCTACTAGAGGTGGACTCTACAAGTCCCCTCTCTCTGCTGTAGAGCATTTTGTCTAAGATTCTCAGGACTCAAAGGGAGAGACCTTACATGAAATGCCGTACTAGTTCAATTTCTATTGCTTTATCAAGTAACAGTAGCTGCAAAATTTGACAGTTAAATTTACCTTGGACACTCAGCTCCTTGTCAATTTGACACACAAATGCCTCTCTCTAAAACAAGCACTTATAATCTTTGTCTCAAAGAGTATCCAAAATACCATATTCATATTAGTATTATAATGTGAAACATAGTACAATCTTTAAAAGTACTGAAAATATCAAAAAACTTATAATACTCAAAAAATTCAAAGTCTTTTATAAATATAGAGTTTCTTAAATATGGACTACTGTAATTCTCTCAAATGTGAGAATTGTTATATAAAAAGAATGACATTTGAGACAAACTAAACACAGGTGTGTTCATCTAAATGTTATGGCTGGATACTTCATATCTGGACATTACTCATGATTTCCAGAACTCTAATGTCCTTAAGCAGAACCAACTATCCAGCTCTGACATTCCTAGTATGTATAAGTTGTTATAGATTTATTCTGTTTCTATTACAGACCTGCTTTGATCATTGCCAATATCCCATAATCTTAGAATCTTCAACATCCTTGATCTTCCTTTTACCAGTGGCATCTCAGCTCATGTCTGCCGGTATTCTATCCCTATCAAGGTGACAAGTACCAGACACTCTCTCATTGACCTATCTATGACTTTAAACCAATTTCACTTGAACAATTGTTGCATACCGTTGATCTGTTTTTATTGAGAGTTCAAAATGCAGACTGCCCTTCTTGGATCACCTTGCTCTCAATAATGTATTACCTCAATCAAGGATCTAAAAAGTATCTTGTATTCTGCAAGCAATACCCAAAAGTAAGGTGTAAGTTTGCAAATATATAAGCCTATGGAGACACTTCTTTAAATCACATCATTTCTCTTCATTGAAGAGATTAAATGATATGAAATCATATCGTATGATTGTGATTAAATCATATGAAAGAAAAATGTGACTGTAATTTACTTGGTGCAGTGTGTTTAGGAATAAGGCATAGTTTTGTGAATTTTATAACATGTTTTCTTTATTGCTAAAAATATTGTTTAGCACAAAATTTTGTTTTTATAAAATCTCTATTATATTTTCCTATTTAGTGTAATTATACATTTCATTTATTTATGGGATGATTTGATGGCTTGCTAAGTAATCTATGAATAAATTCATAGGAAAAGAGTCGAGTAACTAAACATACAGAAAAAAATTGCATTTCATATACAAATGTATATTTGAAAGTTTCAGGTGTCTTAGTGTTCATGTTCTTGCCTGGGTTTTTCTGTAATTATTTGTTAATATTTGACTCATTAACTTCAGGCATTTTAACATTTTTTAGTGGCATCACTTTTATTTCATTTTCTTTTATTTTTTTCAAAGTTTTCTCATGGCATTTTACTACAGTTCTTTAGGCATAGCTACATTAAAACTCCTCTTGATATCTCTTTAGCAAAGCACCCATGAACTTTTCCATAAGAATGAGTTCTATTAACACAGAAACATTGTTCAGAAAAAGAGCTTGTAACAAGTATATACCAAATTCTTTTCCAAAGTATCTGTGACCTCTTTCATGAGGATCGATTCTATTAACTGAGAAACAATGCTTAGTGTTCTGGAGGACTCAGGTGAGGCTTGGTTTCATAGAATTGAAAAGATCCCTAGATTATCAAACAACATCCATTCAAGCCTACCAAGTGAAGAAGTGTCACTTTCTTCCATTGAATAATAATAAAAAAAGGAACATATTTAACAATTCTATTTTCACTAGGGTTGATCTTTGAGCACATAGACCATGTGTACTTCTACAAAGGAAGAACCTAAATTACCCATAGCCATGAGTAATACAATATTATATTTAAAGGCCACCAAAGACTCATACTTTCAGTAAAGTACAGGATACAGAATCAATGCACACACACACACACACACACACACACAAATAGATTTTTTATATCTCTTTTCATATGTATTTTATTGGTTATTTTATTTATTTACATTACAAATGTTATTCCCTTTCTCAGTTTCCCCTCCATAAACTTCCTATCACCTGTCTCCACATCCTGGCTCTATGAGAGTGCTCCCCTACTTGCCCACCCACCCCTGCCTCAGCTCTCTAGCATTCCTCAATGCTGGGTCATTCAAACTCCACAGGACCAAAGTGTTCCCCTCCCATTGATGCCAGATAAGGCCATCTTCTGCTACCTATGCAGCTTGAGTCATGGGTCCCAATATGTGTACTTTGTGGTTGATGGTTTAGTCTCTAGGAGCTTTGGAGGATCTGGTTGGTTGATATTGTTGTTCTTCCTATGGGTTACAAACCTCTTTAGCTTCTTGAGTATTTGCCCTAACTCCTCCACTGGGGACCCTGTACTCAGTCCGATGTTTGGCTGTGTGTATCAACCTCTGTATTGATTAGGCTCTGGCAGAGACTCTCAGGAGACAGCTATAGCAGGCTCTTCTGAGTAAGTGCTTCTTGGCATCAGCAATAGTGTCTCAGTTTGCTCTCTGCAGATGGGATGGAGCCCTGGGTGGGGCCGTCTCTGAATGGTCCTTCCTTCGGTCTCTGCTCTATTCTTTGTCTTTGCATTAACTATCATATGTTTTTACTATTTCCAGTGAATATTAGACAATTTCACTCATATCTAAAAAAAAGTAAGTAGCACTTTGCCAAATTACCTCTATCATTTCTCTTTTAAAGTATCCACCATCCTTCCTCCCCATGAATCTCTGTCCCTTGCCCACATAAATTCAGAGTCCTGCCCTCTGCCCAGACTTCATCAAAGTACACCTGTGAAGTCACTGGATTTGTAACTGCTAGTTAGAATTGAGCTCAGAATGGTTTAAAACTGAAGACAATGCATTTCCCTGTGAGCAAATCTTTAAGTAATCAATAGTTCAGCTATAGGATTTAATGGTATCATCCTCAGTGAGCTTAGATGGTAGGTCACACTATTTCTTAGCTACTCTTTCCTGTATAAAAGTAACTGCTAGACATATTTCTACAGAAATACAAAATGGAATATAAAAATTGTGTTAGTAAACTTAAATTGAATAATGAACTGTGAGTCTCATATATAATAAATCAAGATTCTCCAGATAAAACAAAATACATACTGAAGGCAATGTCATAAACTATAATTTGGATAATACTTTCATATTTATTAATTATACTTTACAGATTATAAATAGAAAAAAATTACTTGTAAATTTGAAAGTCTGCCAAACATATATTCATTTAATTTTTCTTCTGAATTTGTTTCTCAAAGACAGAAGTTTTTTCTTCTGTCTCATCTATTCATGCACACACACACTCACACATACATACATTGAATAATATATGTATATATGTATAAACATATATATGTATAGAGATACAATCAACTCTTCTAATTGTTTTAAAAGAAAGCTCTTTTAACATGTAATAGTTGTAATCAGAAATATATCTTTGATTTTCAGAGAAATTTATCTACTTTACAGGAGGAAATACTTTTCCCCCAGGTTTTTTATTTATTTTTTGGGGGACATTTCATTTTCTTTTTCTTTTTTTTTTTTT
>NW_022196894.1:66139803-66169864 GCF_008632895.1 Mastomys coucha | reverse complement strand
AAATAAAATTAAAATAAAATAAAATAAAATAAAAAAATAACCCCTGTTCTCTCCCCCTCCCCCTGCTCAAGACCTCACCCCCTCCTGCTTACTGGCCCTGGCATTCCCTTACACTAGGGCACAGAACCTTCACAGGGCCAAGGGCCTCTCCTCCCATTGATGATCGACTTGGCCATCCTCTGCTATACACATGCTGCTGGAGCCATTAGTCCCACCATGTGTACTCTTTGGTTGGTGGTTTAGTCCCTGGGAGCTCTGAGGGTACTAGTTAGTTCATATTGTTGTTCGTCCTAAGGAGCTGCAAACCCTTCAGATCCTTGGGTTCTTTCTCTAGTTCCTTCACTGGGGACCCTGTATTCAGTCCAATGGATGGCTGTGAGCCTCTACTTCTGTATTAGTCAGGTACTGTCAGAACCTCTCAGGAGACAGCTATATCAGGCTCCTGTCATCCAGTACTTGCTGGCATCCACGATAGTGTCTAGATTTGGTGATTGAATATGGGAAGGACTCCTAGGCGGAGAAGTCTCTGAATTGTCCTTTGAGACTTAAATATATTGTTTCAAACTTGTATTTTGCTTTGGAATTAACATTAATGTTTTTTGAAGATTGTTTATCTTTCTTCAATTTGGAAGATTTGTTATCCATAGTTCCAATATTTTTATAAATATGATGCATTTCCTTCCATTATTGCTGCTTCTGGAAGGTTCTCAAAACTTCTTAATGCTTTTTGTATAACCTTCAGTTTATTTTATAATCTATATTGTTTCTGTATATCATTGGTACTGTTGTCAGACTGAGAATCTTTAAGGAACATCTATTTTTTATTTGTATACATTTCTACAGTGACATAACACATTAGGTATTAAAATGTTTGAGGATAAGTACACATGTCTGTAAATATGGATCATAATAATATTTAGTAGGAGGGTAAAATATATTTAGCTAAAGAAAACAACTGATACAGAGCCTGCCATGTTTGGGTACCACAAGAGACAAAGGTAGCATCTACAGAAAAACAACAGAAAAGCTTGGCAAGGAACACAAAGCCACAGATGGAGAGAGGTGGCAGTTTCTTTAGCAACTGAAACAGATTTTTCTGAGAAAACATTTGATGAAAACTTTGCTTTGAACCAGTCTGTTCTACCATATTGAGGACAATGTTAAGTTAAAAAAAAATCTTTACTACATATACTCAAGGCACTGAGAATATTTCTGTGCTGTTCAACTGGGAAAATGCAAAAAGCAACTCGAACTTAGTTGTTTAGTCTTGAAAACCCTGTAAAGAAACAGAATTGTGTATAGGTCATCTAACTTCCATCCTGATTTTTCCTCTCTATTATCATTTATCTTTAAAGTTCCAGAGAACGTCATGGTGCTTTGGTCTTAAAAAAAGAGTCAGCTTTGTAACAGGAAGTTCAGATTGACAAGGGACTAGGTTCAATTTTCTCATGAATTCTTGGTATTTAAATATGTATTACATTCATAGTAATTTATGGACTACACTCATTACTCTAGGAAAGATAAAGGCTAAATGAAAATATTGATTTGCTGTCATATATATATATATACATATACATATATATGCTACACAGTTGTTAATATTGTATTACTCTAGTGATTTTTTTCTAGATGTTTCATAATTTCCTCTTTCGTCATCCTAAGAAGCAACACAAAACACTGAATAGTTGGTATGTAATCTACATAAATATTCAGTGTCTACTGAATATAAACTTTAATTATCAAAAAATAATCAAAGCATTTTTGCCTATCTTTGAGATTTCCATAATTTATTTGAATTTCTAGTTAAGTCTTCTACATTAAGAGTATAAAGTAATGGCTAAGAAAATTTCTTTCTTCTTCAGTAAAACTTTTACATTACTTTAGTTATGCCTCATTAATTTTTATAAAATAAATGCATATTTTTACAGCTCACAAACTTAGCTCAATTACCCACCAAGAAGTTCTTAACTGTTAAGTCATTCTCCTAACCCTAAAATCCTATGACAGTTTTCAATACTTGCAAAATTAAGTTTTATTAAATATAAATATTAGATTACAATATTTTTTCAATTTTTCATCAAATAATGTTTTTAAACTTTTGTATGTTTCTTAATAGTTTTGCTTGCATATTTCTTACGATTTTTGTTTTTGTAAGAATATTTGACCTTTTCAAATATACTCCTTTTAAGTAGACATTTTTATTTTGTCTTTAAAATCAGTTCAGTATTTGAAAGTAATTACATTTTGTTTCATACTCGAATGTGCAAAGTTTAGCATAACATATGGCTCAAATGAATGATTCATTAGAAAATAGTTATTAAGGACTTTTGGTCTGTGCCTATACCAGCAAAGTCTAGAGTAGCTCACACATAGCCCTGACCCAAAGCTTTGTCTTCCCGTGAAGAGTCCAGCTGACACACACAGAACATATCAAAAGCATATCTGTCCAAGAACATATCAAAAGCATCATCTAACATGATCAATTAGGCTTCAATACCAAGAATGCAAAAACTATTCAACAAAATAGGAACAGAAGAAACACTACCTAATTCATTCCACAAGGCAACAGTTACCCTGATACTTAAACTTCACAAAGACTCAACAAAGAAAGAATTTCAGACAAATTTCACTTATGAACATTGACAAAAAATTCTCAATAAAATTTTTGCTTATCAAATCCAAGAACACATCAAAATATCATTTATCATAATGAAGTGGGCTTCATCCAAAGAATAAAAGGATGGTTCAAAACATGAAAATCCATCTATGTAATATGGTATATAAACAATCTGAAAGACAAAATTCACATGTTCATCTCATCAGATGCTGAGAAAGCCTTTGAAAAAATACAATATCCCTTCACGTTAAAAGTCTTGGAAAAATCAGAGATTCAGTAATCTAGTAATATATAGGAAGCCAAAATCCCACAACAAATTAAATGGAGAAAAACTTATAGCAATCCCAATAAAATCAGAGACAAAAACAAGGCTGTCGACTCTCGCCATGTCTATTCAATATAGTACTTGAATATCTAGCTAGACCAAGAAGAAAAGAAAAGGAAATCAAGGGAATATAAATTGGAGAGGAGAAAGTCAAGGAATCACTATTACAGATGATATGATAGTATACATAAGCAGTCCCCAAATTTTTACCTGAGAACTCCTATAGCTGATACACAACCTCAGCAAAGTGGCTGAATAAAAAATTAACTCAAAGAAATCAGTAGCTCCCCTTTATACAAATGATAAATAGACCAAGAAAGAAATTAGGGAACCAATATCCTTCAGAATAGCCACAAATAATATAAAATATCTTGGTGTAACTTTAACTAAGCTAGTAAAAGATCTATATAACAAGAACTTCAAGTTCCTTAAGAAAGAAACTGAAGATGACATAAGAAAATGGAAAGATGTCCGTGCTAATGGATCTGTAGGATCAACATGGCGAGCAAGGCCAAGGCCATTCCATAAAAAGCAAACCACAGATTTAATGCAATTTCCATCAAAATTCCAAAAACACCAAAATAAAAAATATAAAAAAATTAAAAAAAAAACACCAAAAAAAACCCTTTTACAGCGCTTGAAAGATCAATTTTCAGCTTCATGTGGAAAAACAAAAACAAATACAAACAAGCAAATACCAGAATAGGTGAAACAATTTTGTACAATAAAAGAACATCTGGAGGAATCTGAAGGAACCAATGTTCCTGACCATAAGCTGTACTGTAGAACAATAGTGATAAAATGATAATGGTGTTTTCTTGTATGCAGCAGAATGACAGATCCTGGATGCTGTTTTCATATCAACTCTGTTAGCTTGTCAGCAGCCTACATACTGGGAAAGGATCTTTACCAATATTGTATTTGACAGTGGACTAATATTGAAAATTTACAAAAATCACAAGAAGCTAGACATCAACAACACATATAACCCAATTGAAAAATGAAGCACAGAAATAAACAGAATTCTCAAGAGAAGAATATTTAGAGATTGATAAGCATTTAAAGAAATGTTCAATGTCATTAGTCATCAGGGAAATGAAAATCAAAACAATTATTAGGTTCCATCCTACACACATCAGAATGGCTAGGTTCAAAAACTCGAGAGATAGATAGTGCATGCTGATGAAGATGTGGAGCAAGGCAAACACTCTTCCATTGCTGGGTGGGAGTACACACTTGTAAAACCAATTGGGAAACATTTTCATGATTTCTCAGCAAACTGGAAATAGTTCTACCACAAGACCCAGCTATACCACTTTTATGTATATACCCAAACAATGCTCTAACATTTCACAAAGACACTTGCTCAACTATGTTCATAGCAGCTTTACTCATAATAGCCAGAAACTAGAAACAAGTTAGATCTCTCTCAGCTAGATAATGTATAAATAAAATGTAGTACTACATACTGAAATACTATTCAGCTGTTAAAAACTAAGGTATCATGAATGTTGCAGGTAAATGGATAGAACTTGAGAATACTATCTTAAGTGAGGTAACCCGTGGCCAAAACGACATGCAGGATATGTACTCACTTATTAATGGATACTAGCCATAAATACAAGTGCCATGTTAAACTCCACAGACTCAAAGAAGCTAAACAAAAAGAACCAAGCAAGAAAGCTTGAAAATCACTTAGAATAGGGAATAAAATAGTTATAAGAGGGAGATGAAATGAGAGAATTGGGAGAGAGATGGGATGTGAAAAAGAACTGGGGATTCAGATTAGGTGTGGGGAAGAACAGGAGAGATGGTAGATTGCCATGAAAATGAATAAAAGTCTGGAACAGACAGGGGAACGGAGGTGTGGGGGGCATCTCTAGGACTAGTCAGAGACCTGGGATAAGAGAGATGCCCAAGAATCAATGGGTGTGACCTTAGCTTTGACTCACTATATTGGGGATACGGAATCTGAGGAGCCCCCTCCTGTATCCAGCCAGGAACCCCAGTGGATCAAAAGAGATACCAATCCCCCCACAAAACTTTCAACACAAAATTTATCCCATCTACAAGAAATGCAGGCATGAAGGGGGAAGCAGAGACTAAGGGAATGGGCAACCAACAATTAGTTGAACTTGAGTTTCATCCCATAGACAAACACCAATCCTTAACACTGTTGATGATACTCTATCTTTTCTGTAAATAGGAGCAGCATATTGACCTTTGAGGGGGCTCCACCCAGCAGCTGACTCAGACAGATACAGACACTCACAGCCAAACAGTGGATGGAAGAATAGAAGGAAGGATTGTGGGCCCTGAAGGGGATAGGAACTCCACAGGAAGACCAACAGTCAACTAACCTGGACCTGTGGGACTCTCAGAGTCTGAACCATCAACCAGAGAACATATAGGAGCTGGACCTAGACCTCCCAGTTCACATGTGGCAAATGTGCAGTTGACCTTCATGTAATTCCTGAACAATTGTAACAGGGGCTATCTCAAAAACTGTTGTCTGTACATGGGACATGTTCTACTATATGGGATGCCTTATCTGGCCTCAGAGGGAGAGGAAGAACCTATCATCGAAGAGACTTGAAGGACCAGGTGTGGGTGGATACCTCAGGGATCCCCATCTGCTCAGAGGAGAATAAGGGGTATAGGAGAAATAATATGGGAGGGGGTGACCAGGATGGGAGTAGTGAATGATATATAAACTGAATAAGTAAAAAAAATAAATTTTGAAAAACTGCACGGTTACTGGTACAGACAAGTTGATCAATGGAGTAGAATTGAAGACCTAGAAATAAACCCACACACCTATAGAGAATTCATTTTTGACAAAGAAGTCAAAATCATATAATGGAAAAAAGAAAGCATCTTTAATTAATGGTTCTGGTATAACTGAATATCTGCATGTAGAATAATGCAAATGCATTTATATTTATCACCCTGTACAAAATTCAAGTCCAAGTGGATCAAGGACCTCAAAATAAAACCAGACACACTATATGTGTCCTAATGGAAGAAAGAGTGGAAAATAGCCTTGAATGAATTGATATAGAAAACAATTTCCTGAATAGAAGACTAATGACTCAGGCCCTAAGATCAACAATTGATAAGTGGGACCTCATGAAATTGAAAAACTTCTGTAAGGCAATGGATACTGTCAGCAAGACAAAATGGCAGCCTACTGATTGGGAAAATATTTTCTCTAACCCTGTATCTGACAAAGAGATAATATCCAAAATATATAAGCAACTCAATTTAAATTGAAACAAACCAACTAACTTAACTAAAAATGGGATAACAAACTAAACAGAATTCTCAAGAGAGTAAACACAAATGGCAGAGCAGCACTTAAAGAAATGTTCAACATCCTTAGTCATCAGGAAAATGTAAATCAAAAGTACCCTAACATTTCACTTTCCCTCAATCAGAATGGCTAAGATCCAAACCTCAAGGGACAGCACACGGTGGTGAAGATGTGGGGAATGTGGAACACTCCTGTTGTTGTATGCTGTAAATGCTACTCAAATTGACAAGTGGGGGTTGCCTTTGTACCCCAATGTTCTGGAATTCCAAATGAAAGACGCATACAATTTTATATTTAATATCCCTCAATCAGCTCAATGGCTGATTAATCATCCCAAACTTCCACATTGCTAATGTCTCCCCTCAGATACTCCTGAGTTATTACTTTATAAAATCTATATACCATCCTTGCTACTCCAGTCCAAGTTGGGAGATTCCTGGGGCCACACTTACCTGGCTCTTACATGATTTGTACTCTGCCTTCTGTAGCTATCAGGCATGCATCTCATTCCTTTTCTAGCATGGGAATTCTAAGTCCTTCTCTCAGTCCCCTTGTCAGAAACTCCTAAAGTTCTGCCTATGTCTCCCTGCCCAGGCATCCATTGGCTACTGGCAACTTCATTTACCAGTCAAAACCAAATGAAGGTAGGGACCCTCAGCATCTTATATGTGGGGTTCTCCTGCAGTTTTGGAAACCCAAACAATATAATACAAGTCTTAGGCCAAATCTACAACATTTCCCCTTTTTACCCATTAAACACAATGAACATAGTTATAACAGTTATGCACACTGTAAAGTATAATATACAGTAATAATGTCCAGTCCATCCATTTTGTCAATTTTGGTATATTGCTTTACCGTCTATCCTAACTTAGAGTTTGCAATGCTGTGCCTGAATTATGTTTTGATTTTAACTTGCATTACCATCTGAAAACCATCCTTTCAAAACTGCATTGTCTTCCCCACTGTTAAATAACTTAAGTTTGATTATTAGACTATAACTACTCTTTAACCCCATCAGAGATCTGAGAACAAATTAAATATTAACTGAATATATAGGAAACACAAAAATATAATTTACAAAATGTAAGCAATTTGCAGAGACAGCTGACTGTGTGGACAGTCCCCTATTCCTCAAAATGTTGGAGCATCTGTCTTCAGCCTGCTGGCCCAAACCCATCAGGCAGACTTTAAGTAAAGTAGTAATTATGAAGGACTAGTTTACTTTGTATTGGTAGACTTAAGCTATTGTCTATTCCACATCTTGTGTCCTTTCTTGGACAGTATTTTTTGTCTGTAGTTGAATTAGGGTAATTCTTGCCCAGTGGCTATCTTGCCTCAACTGGAGCAACTCTATATGGAGGTTATAATACTTCTTTGTACTGTGAAGGAGGTATTGTCACCAGCTGACATGTCTCCTAGTCAGAATGGCAAAGATCAAAAACTCAAGTATGCTGGCAAGGATGTTGAGCAAAGGGAATACTCTTCCATTGCTGGTAGGATTATAAACTTGTACAACCACAGGAATTCAACATGGCAGGTTCTTAGATAAATGAAAATAGTTCTATCTGAAGAACAAGCAATATCACTTTGGTATATACCCAAATTATGGTACATATTACCCCAAGGATATCTGCTCCACTATGTTCATAATAGATTTATTCAAACTATCCAGAAACTGGAAAGAACCGTAATATCCTACCACGGAAGAATAGATGCAGAAAATATGGTTCATTTACACAATGGAATACTACAGAACTATTAAGAACAAGGACATGAGATTTGCAGGAAAATGGATGGAACAAGAAAAGATTATCCTCAGTGAGGTAACTCAGACCCAAAAGCACATGCATGGTATATACTCACTAATAAGCAGATATTAGCCAACCCCCCCAAAAAAAATATACAGAATACCCAGGATACAATTCACAGAATTCAAGAAGTCAAGTAAAGATGACTTAATCCCACTTGGGAGGGAGAAGAAAACAACCATGGGGGGGTGGCGCAGGCAGAGGAAGGGAAGGACATGGGTGGGAGAGGAGACAGGGAGGGCAAAAGGGGAACATGATCAAGTATTGCATAGAGGACAGGAGTGAAGTCCTAAGGACCAGCAGAAAGAATGAAAACAGGCAACATCAGGATGTAGAAAGTGGAGAGACCCTCTAGAATACACTAGAGACCTAAGTAGTGAGAGAAGCTCAGGTCTCAAAGGGAGGGTTCTTAGATGAAATGTACAGCAGTTAGGGGAGGGAACTTGTAGAGTCTACCTCCAGTAGAAAGACAGGGCATCAAGTTGTGAGATGGGACTGCCATCCCACAATAGTAAACCCTGACCCAGAATTGTACCTATCTAAAAGAACTGCAGGACCAAAATTGGAGAAGAGACTGAGGGAGAGGAGCTTCAGTGAGTTGCCCAACTTGGGATCCATATCAAGGGGAAGCTCCAAGGCCTGACACTATTGCTGATGCTATGGTATGCATGCAGACGGGAGCCTAGCCTGGCTGACCTCAGAGAGGCCCAACAAGCAAGTGAAAGAGTCAGATGCAGATACTTAAACCCAATCAATGGACAGAAGCCTGGTACCCCTGTGGTTGAACTAGGGATAAGTTGGAAGCAACTGAAGAGGAAAAGGACCCCATAG
Organism: Mastomys coucha; assembly: GCF_008632895.1. Classification (NCBI taxonomy): domain Eukaryota; kingdom Metazoa; phylum Chordata; class Mammalia; order Rodentia; family Muridae; genus Mastomys; species Mastomys coucha. The sequence goes on along the minus strand of NW_022196894.1, from coordinate 66,160,967 downwards.
GAAGACCAGCAGTCTCAACTATCATGGAAACTGGAGATCTCTCAGACACTGGGCCACCAACCAGGCAGCTGATATGAGGCCCAGACACATATACAGCAGAGGACTCCTGGGTCTGTCCTCATTATGAGAAGATGCATCCTCAAGAGACTTGTGGCCCCAGGGATTGGGGAGATCTGGTGAAGTGATGGTGGGTATGAGGACACCCTCTTGGAGAAAGGAGTGAAAGAATGGGATGAGGAAGAGTTGGGAGTCTGACTGGGAGGGGAATAACAACTGTTCTGCAAAAAGTATTGTAAAATAAATAAATAATTAAAACAATTAAAAAACAAGGCCATCATTGATTTTGCAGACAAATGGATGGAAATATATAATACCATTCTGAGTGGGGTAACCTAGGCCCCGAAGGATATAAACTGCTGTACCATGAAAAGTTCATTAACCTCAAAAAGAACACCAAAGAGCTGAATCTGATGCAATCATATTAGAGTCTCTTTATTCAAGGTTGAACTTGGCCCACAACACTGTCTCTGACACAGGAGAATGGGATGGGGCCTCTAGTCCAGTTTGGGACATTTATAGAAGCAAGGAGTGGGTATCTAGCCTACTATACATCTGATTGGGTAGGAGAGCTATTATGGCCATTAACATAATTGGCTTGTGCTGGGAGCCAAACCATAAATTTAACTTTTGTTTTCCTCCTGATTGGTGGTTGTTAGGAAGTGAAGTGTCAACAGCAGGCTTGTAACCTGGAGGTACAGATTTGTTGGGGAATAACTTGGAAACTGGTGCTAGATGCAGCTCTTTTAGGGGGATAACCTGGAAAGTAGTGCAAGGTACTGGCATCAGTTAACTTGAGTTCAACCTTAGATCAGATACTGTAAGATAGAGTCTGAACCCATATGATTTGATCTCTCAGTGCATGGTATGTACTCAGTGATAATTGAATATTAGTTAAAAAATACAGAATACCCCTGGTACACCCCACAGACCCAAAGAAGTTAAACAGGAAAGAAGGCCCAAGTAAGTGTACTTGAACTACACTTTGAAGGGGGAACAAAATAATCATAGGAAGCAAAGGGAATGAAGGAAATGGGTGAGAGAGTGGAGGAGGAAGGGAATGGGGAGGCAGGATTAAGTGCAGAGAGAGATAGGAGAGACTAAAACAAATGCAGATAACCATAGTCAAAGATTAAATGGATGTTAGAAACATGTATAGAAGGAAGGATGAGAGGTTTTGAAGTAGATGGAAACCCCGCAGGAAGACCAACAATGTCAACAAACCTTGATCCCTGGAGATCATGGAATCTGAGCCACCATCCAGAGGACAAACAAAGGCTGAACATACAGAGGCTCCCTCAGACAGCTCAGTCTTCAAGGCTGCCTTGTCTGGCCTCAGTGGGAGAGGATGCACCTAATCAGGCTGAAACTCAATGTGCCAGAGTGGGGACATATAGGAGGAGGGGTGATCAGGCATACCTTCTCAGAGAAGAAGGGGAGAGGGTGGGAAGAGAGATTCTGTGAGAGAGGGACCAGAAGAGGGAACAGCGTTTTTACCATCAATTAATTAATTTAAACTTAAGATCACCTCAGTGGGCAGCTGAGTGAGTTAAATCAGCCTGAGTAAATAAGTGAGATGATCTCAGAATCTAAGGTAAACAGTGGAGAATTTATGGCTCAATGACAGAATGAGTGCCTAGCATATATGAACACCTTAATTCAATCCCCAGGACTGAAAGGAGGAAGTATAGAACAGGAAGCCTGATAACTAATAGTTTTGTAGGTTCAGTCATGTTAACTTATCCAGACATTGATTTGCCAGTGTTTTAGGCCAATAAAGAACCTTTGTAAAATCAGATGTCATTGGGTTAGGGCATATAAATCAGATCAGAATCCTTACTGATCTCAATTGATCCTTGTACATATCAGGTGTACTCCTACAGAGCTGAAAAAAAAGTATGTTTTATACTATAAATTTTTAAAATAAAACAAACGAAAACAGGGATATAACAAAATTTAAGGGAGAAAACAAAGGGAAAATGTGGAAAGTTTGACAAACTGGCCCTCAGAAAGCTAAAACTTTAAAATTGACTCTCTTTCACTAAAAATTCTTCCACAACAAGGAAAATATTCATTTAATTCAGTTTCCCAAATATATTAGAAAAGTCAGCTAAACAAAAAATATGTCATTGTGGCCATCAACAGCCTGGAAATTCATTCAAATTGATTGCATTTCCACCTTGCATTCATGATATTTTTTCAATGATGACGTGATTATAATTTTATAGTTACTTCATTCATTCATCCATTAAATGCCCACTGACAACAAGTATGAAAAGATAAGAAAGAAAATCCAATCCATGAAGATGTCCTCCTAGTTAGGAGAGTGAGTTTGGAAGGGAAAATGCATGCACAAACTGTGGCAATATTTCATGCTCATACACAGAACAAGAATGCAGAGAAGGAAAGTCAAGGTACCCTAAATACAAACTAATTTAAACTGTAATTTGGACTTAGAGAGTATGTTTAGGAGTTCTACTAGGGAGCTCAGCTACTCCTATACCTTTATTGAAGACATATCCTCCATTATTCTGGAGAAGTTGTCCTCTTCAACAGAGCATGAAGATTCTTCAGAGGAGTGGGGAAGGTGAACAAAGGCATCCTCGCCAGCTATATCTGCAGAATCATCTGCCTAGCCAGCTATATCTGCAGAATCAGCTTTAGTGATCAATGGGGAAGGGAGCAGATGTTACAGATTTCACCTAAGGAGGAAAGGGGGAAGAATCAGAGTAACCAGAGGGGTCAGAGAATAGACCCACAGAAGGAACTGATAGGAACTCATGTGGACTCGCAGAGATCTGGGAACCTATAGAGATCAGACCTTGGTTCTCTGCATATATGTTATGGATGTGTAGCTTGGTGTTCTTGAAGAATTCTTAACAGTGGAAGCAACTCTTTTGTACACCTATCCTCCTGCTGGTTTGTCTTGTCTTGTCTTGATATGATGGTATATTCTGCTCTTATTGTAGCTTGTTATGCAGTGTTTGGTTTATATCCCTGGGAAGTCTGTTCATTTTGGAGAGAAGCCAGAGCAAGCATCCTGGGGTGGTTGTTGGAGGGTGTGATTGGGGTTTGAGAACTGTGGAGGGTGATAATTGTTAGATGGAAGATAGGGAGGAAAGACTGGAGGAAGGGAGTTGGGAAATAATATATGAAAAAAGAATGAAAAGTAATTTATGCTGGGCAGTGGTGGCTCATGCCTTTAATCCCAGCACTTGGGAGGCAGAGGCAGGCTGACTTCTGAGTTCCAGGCCAGCCTGGCCTACAGAGTGAGGTCTAGGACAGCCAGGGCTATACAGAGAAACCCTGTCTTGAAAAACCAAAAGAAAAAAAAAAGAAAAATAATGTATTATTTCCTAAAATCAGCATCATTTATATATCAATTTGTCAAGTATCTATGCTTGGAAAGAAAAACTATATTTTAAATTTTTGGTGAAATTTTAAGAGATTAATGTCACACATTTTAAGAGATTAATGTAAAACTACCTACCTATGAAAGATAGATATCATTTTTCCAAATCAAAATAGATTGTTCCTCTTTGCCAACATTCCTGCTGTACATAAAGGATTCACCTTGAAAACTTAGTTCTATTAAATACTAAGTGGAGTCTCCTGATTCTGAGCAATTTAACTACTGTCAAAATACTGATAATAAACCTATAAAATAATGCAAAAGAGTTATTAAAGTGTATAATCATCTAATTATTTATGTGTGCTTGATAAACTGAGGGTATTTTAAAAAGCAAAACCTGATAACTAGAGTAAGAGTATTAAAATAATTCTAAACATTTGGTTTATATTTGACATATAGCTTCATAGCAAACACATCATCCACAGTAACTAATATAAAGCATTTAATAGAGAGTTATAACAGTTAGGAAAAACTTACTAGTAATGAGGAAATTGGCACCAGCAGAAACACTTTAGTAGGTATCAAGTGATGTACATCCCTCACCTAGGGTAAAAATGAATATAGAGATTGGAAACTGTTCCTCCCCTAGAGATAGAACTTCACACAGTAAGACCGAGGCTAATCAAAGATAAGGTAATGTGCAAATATAAAGTCTAAAAAGGACCAGAAATAAAGGTTTCATAAATTCTCCTTATTCAAAACACAGTTAGAAGAAATCTCAAAAATGTATTTACAACTATCATTGGACAGAACTTTAAGTGAGAATACTATAAAGTTAATGAAAATAATTTTAAACATCTTTTGCTTTAATGACTTCAATGAATGATATTTTGAAAATGAAAATTTAATCAATAATGTAGGTCAACAGGTTAAGTCAATGATAAATTCCTGCTTTCCTCTTTTTCTAATTGTTTGTAGAGTACTAACATTAATTTTCATACAACACAAAGTATCCCAATAAGTTTAAGAGAAATAATACTTGCCATATTTTGTTAACATTTTATGTTAACATCTCCTTATATTTTACCCTAGCATGTTTTCAGTCTTATGTTCTAATACAATGTTTTCTGCTCTTTTCCTCATCACTTGCATGTTAATGCAGAATAATGTAAGTGTTGACTTATGATAATTTTAAAAAGTAAATAAAACACTACAGAAACAGAGTTTCTGAACTGTGTATTAAGGATAGAAATACTACTGATAAGAGATCATATGTCAGGTACAAGTATTCCACTTGACAAAAGAGAAATAAAATAAGTAAATCATAACCTATGTTAAAATTTGTGGTTAATATCAATGCCAGGCCACTGAGAAAAGAAATTGCCTGAGAGTGTTGCTGGGTGTTTTGTTTGTTTTGTTTTGTTTTGTTTTTCCTAAGAGAATACCAACAGGAATAATCAAAACTTATGAAACCCAGATTATCCTATTATTAGCCCCAGACACTGAACATGACATTTTTGGATTTAGAGTTTGCCCTGCTGTATTGTGTTGTATTGTATTGTTTTGACCCTTATTTTTTTCATTGTTATTACATTATTCCTTCTGCTTACTCTCTGCTATTACATTTTTGAAGGTTAGACATATGTAACTTGTCTTTTATGGTATGTGGAGTTACAGTTAATAGATTTCCTAGGTCCTGTAAGACATTCTGCATTTACACTCTTGATCAGTGTTGAGATTTTTCTGGTGTGCAGAGACTGATGAGATTACAGTAAATGCATTTTGCTTTATTAGAAAGCTATGAACATTTATGGAAAATGATTATGGTTAAAAACTATGTGACTGGGTATCAATTTCACAAAAGTTGGTATTATTTAGGTTAACTTTTCATACCTTCAATGGGATTCATAATCACTCTGGAACAAAGCATGTTTCTAGATTAGGTTAAGTTGGAAAGTCCCACTCCAATTGTGAGTGTTAACATTCCCTTCACTGGGGAATGTATTGAATTAGAAAAAGTAAGCTTCAGACCAGTATTTGACTATTTTTTTCTTTCTGCTTCCTGACTACAATTGCAATTTACATGCAAGTAATGCCAGGCTTCCATACCATTCTGCACTATCACCTCACATTGCAAGTAAAGTCACTAAAGTATCAGCTAAGCAGATAAAATGTACACTTACCCCTCATGGGTCTATACTGAGTTGTTTGGAGTACTAGGGAGAGAACCTTCAGTTCACACATCTATCACTGGGCTATATCCACACTTGTCAGCCTCATATTTCTGGCAAACTCTATGCTGTACTTACTGTCGGCCAAATGAAGAAAACCACGTTTCTCAGTTACAGCTAACCCAATTGTGCAAACAACAAGATTTATCAATGAGATTAAAATCAAGTTAGTGTTATGGCACTACATATAATCAATACCCATGGAAGGAGTTGCAGAGACAAACAATGGAGGAGAGAATGAATGAAGGATAATCTAGAGACTGCTACACATGGGAATCCTTTCCATATTCAATCACCAAACCCAGACAGTATTGTGAATGCCAGCAAGTGATGGCTGACAGGAGCCTGATGTAGCTGTCTCCTGAGAGGCTCTGATAGTACTTGACTAATACAGAAGTAGAGGCTCACAGCCATCCATTAGACTGAGCACAGGGTTCCCATTGAAGGAGCTAGAGAAAGGACCCAAGGAGCTGAAGGGTTTGCAGCCCCTTATGACGAACAACAATATGAACTAACAAGTACCCTCAGAGCTACCAGAGACTAAAACTCCAACCAAAGAGTACACATGGTGGGACTCATGGCTCCAGCTGCAGATGTGGCAGAGAATGGCCTAGTTGGTCATCAATGAGAGGAGAGGCCCTTGGTCCTGTGAAAGTTCTATGCCCAAATGTAGGGGAATGCCAGGGCCAGGAAGCAGAAGAGGTTGGGTTGGTGAGCAGGGGGAGGGGCAAGAGAACAGGATTTTTTTCAGAGGGGAAACTGGGAAAAGAGATATCATTTGAAATGTAAGTAAAGAAAATATCTAATAAAAAGTAGTCACAATAATTACTATAATCATAATAAAAAAAGAAGCAGAAAGAAAGAGAAATAAATGGAAAAGTAGAAGATGAAGAAAAGATCTAAAAATAAGAAAAATCCCTGCACATTGTTACCACAATAAAAAATCACTCAAAATAAATATGAAAATAAATGCAAAAACAAAAGCACTGTAACCCTTTCCACAGCAGTGCATGTAAAAGCCATTACCATGTATGAGAAAGCTCAAGAAGCTCAAGTCTTGTTAGTCCATCAAGCAGTCCCTTGCTAAGCAGCAGCAGCAAAATGTTAGCAATGAAAATCAAGTAAGCCAAGTGACAGGCTTCCTTCTGTTCACTCAACAAATGCACACTTAGCCATTTTACACCATCTGCTTCAGAAAGCGTGGAAGCTGCAAATGAAGGGTAGTAAATTTGGTATCACAGTATCAAAAGAGAGAGTGCAGTGGGGAAAGTTTTTTGTTTAAGTGTGGCACAACAAATAAACAACATGATCAACCCTGTGAAGCACACTAAGCTAGGAAAGAAACATGAGTCAACAGGAAGAGAATTGCTAATCCAGGTCAGAAAACCCCACTGCTATCTCCTTTCAGCTGCTGCACTACCTTAAGAAATAAACACACACTATCCGAAGAACACTTGGATGCAAATAGAGCTGTCTTCTAACAAACACAACGATAATTCTATTTAAAAGAGAATGCTTTTTCTTCTGAAAGCTACCTCAAAAGGGGAATTGTATTGGTGCATAGATACCTGGATGTGTGTGTATTTCTGTGTGTGTGTGTGTGTGTGTGTGTGTGTGTGTGTATTTCAATTAGAGCACAGATAGTGTTTACCAGAGAAGTTAGGACCCACCATACCATTTTAATTTGCTACTTATTTACTTATTTTCTGGGTACATGAACATGAAAATAAATGCTTTTTGAAATATGTATTTTAACAATTCTTGAAAGTAGAAAGCAGGGCAGAAGATGATGGGAGATAAGTTGGAACTGAAAGTGGTAGAGATTAAATACACCAGGGGATAAAAATTAAATAAAAATTTGAAAATATTTCTTCTCCATTCAAGGGCTCTTATTTAGGTTTCAGGGAAGTCTTATGATAATGCTACCACCTCTTGATACAGAAATGCTACTTAAGCAACTCAAAGTGATGCTATAAATGTGAAATCAAAATTGCACCATTAAGCTTCTATCCTTGCTCAGTCTGGCATAATTTTTGTTTGTCCAATGACATGTCCAAATATCCTGAGTCCAATTTGAATTGCAACTGAGGAGACTTTCCCAGTTTACTTTTCATTATTCACTTGTCTAAACTTCTCTGGTTGTTTAATGTCTTTTTCAGGGTCCAATTTAGATCAGAATTTTCCCAAGTCATAATATTTTTGTAGTGATAACTCAAAAAAAAAAAACTGATAACAAAATTCCGGTGATTAGAAGAGGTATACATTATATTGTACAATAGAGTTTTGCATATCCCAGGCTGGCTTCAACCTCACTAAACCATAAAATAATGACATTGAACTGCTCAACTACCTGCCTCTGCTTCCTGTTTGTGGTTGCATTACAGGCATGCAAAAGCATATCCAGTTTAAGTGAAGTTGAGGACTAATGTGTCGGCCTCATGCCTAGGAGGCAAAGCAAGTCCTCTGCAAACTGAATTACATGTCTAGCATTTTTAATGTACTTAAATGGGCACATTTACCATTTCATCATTTCCTGTATTTTCAAATAATATTTCAATAATTCATGTATAAAAATAATTAATCATAAAGGAATTACAAGTTATTTTTGAGTTGCAGTGCAACATAAGGCAAGGAACAAATGTACTTACTTCAGCTTGAGTTTGTTGAAGACACAGAAACTACTCAAGACCTACAGTATGTTTAATTGGTGAAGACTTAGAAAAGAAATTAAGCGTTTCAAAGTTCATTAAAGGATAGAGCAGAGCCAGTTTCCAGATGATCAGGAATTTGTTCCTGTGAGTTAGGTAAAGAGACGATGATGCTATTGTGCATGTTCAAGTGTCCTTTCAAAAGGGCCTCATTAGGAAAGGCTAAGAAATCATTGCAGTTATTCAATTTGCCAAGTTCTGTTATCTCTTTGCTATATAATGATGACTGGTAAAAATTCTTCTCTTTGTCCTTTAAACTCCAATGTCGATCTCACGGGGCATATTTTTATCTGGGAACAAAAAATGAGATGACCTATAGACAACCAATGCAGAAAAACACAGTTCCTCGATTCTAGGCTTTAGTAAGGAAGATGAAAACAATAGGGGAGAGGCACACTTAAGGCTTTTGACATAATTGCAATCTGGTTCAGGTTTATGCTTAAAAGAAAATGACCCACAGCAACCTGAAGTCATAAACATTTCAAAATTATTCATCCAACAAGTTAATTTTGTTGTAAGATTTCTATTGGCCTATTGAAAATAGTTGCATAAGTTTCAAATTAAAATTAATTAAGTCAAATTCTGAAGTTTTTCAGGTCCTTCAGAAAATGAGCAAACATAAAAATAAAAAGTTAAAAAATTAATAGCATGTAACTTTTAATTATAATTTAAATTGTAAACCCAATTTTTAATACTTAAATTGTCATAGAATGATATTTGTTATTCTGATTTTTTTCTTTAAAATGCAATTAGAATACAATTAGTATCTTTTGGGTATATGCCCAGGAGTGGTATAGCTGGGTCCTCCGGTAGGACTATGTCCAATTTCTGGAGGAACAGCCTAACTGATTTCGAGAGTGGTTGTACCAGTTTGCAATCCCACCAGCAATGAAGTAGTGTTCCTCTTTCTCCACAACCTTGCCAGCATCTGCTGTCACCTGAGTTTTTTATCCTAGCCATTCTGACTGGTGTGAGGTGGAATCTCAGGGTTGTTTTGATTTGCATTTCCCTGATGATTAAGGATATTGAACATTTCTTTAGGTGCTTCTCAGCCATTCGGTGTTCATCAATTGAGAGTTTCCTGTTTAGCTCTGTATCCCATTTTTTAATAGGGTTATTTGGTTCTCTGGAGTCTAACTTCTTGAGTTCTTTGTATACATTGGATATTAGCCCTCTATCAGATATAGGGTTGGTAAACATCTTTTCCCAATTTGTTGGTTGCTGTTTTGTCCCTCAACAGAGGAGTGGATACAGAAAGTGTGGTACATCTACACAATGAAGTACTACTCAGCTTTTAAAAACAATAAATTTATGAAATTCTTAGGGAAATCGATGGATCTGGAGAATATCATCCTGAGTGAGGTAACTGAATCACAAAAGAACAAACACAGTATTCACTCTCTGATAAGTGGTTATTAGCCCAGAAGTTTGGAATACAGGAAGAACAACCCACAAATCACAAGAAACTCAAGAAGAAGGAAGACCAAATGGTGGACATTTCATTCCTTCTTAAAAGGGGGAGCGAAATACCCACAGAAGGAGTTGCAGAGATTAACTATGGAGCAGAGACTGAAGGAAGAGCAAGCCAGCCTAAATATAGCTATCTCCTGAGAGGCTCTGACAGTACCTGACTAATACAGATGTGGAGGCTCACAGCCATCCATTGAACTGAGTACAGGGTCCTCAATGAAGGAGCTAGAGAAAGGACCAATGGAGCTGAGGGGTTTGCAGCCCCTTAGGAGGAACAACAATATGAACTAACTAGTACCCTCAGAGCTTCCAGGGTCTTAACCACCAACCAAGGACTGCACATGGATGGGTCTGATTGTTCTGGCAGCATGTGTACAGTAGAGGATTGAAAATTCGATCATCAATAGGAGGAGAGGAGCTCGGCCCTGTGAAGGTTCTGTGCCCCAGTGCAGAGGAATGCCAGGGCCAATAAGTGGGAGAGGGTGTGGTGGCAAGCATGGGAAGGGGGGAGGCAACAGGAGTTTGTTCTTGTCTTTGTTTGTTTCTTTGGTTTTTTTTGGAGGGGAAACTGTGAAAGGAGAAATTTACATGTAAATAAAGAAAATATCTAATAAAAAAATCAAAAGAAAAAAATACAATTATTAATTACTATACAATCAAGAAAAGAAATGTTATTTCAATTTAAATGAAGATGGATAGTAAGGAATTATAAAAATTGTGGACTATGATAAAAAATTTATAAATCTCAGCTTATGCTAAAATTGTAATAAGAATATTTTCAGAGGTGGAAGTGGTGCTTATTGGTAAAGCTCTGGCTTGTCTCACATGTGCAGATCTCTGACTCTTCTTGTCAGCAACAGCACTGATGAAAATATAAACAACCACCAACTCAACTACTTAATTAATGAATTAAAATTTTAATTGAAAAACTGTTATATCACTTTCCTCCTTTATTTCTTTCCTCCTGCCATCCAGGAACTCTACCTCAAATTCCTCTGATGTCATCTGCAAGCTCAATTTGATAGCATTTTTCCTATGATTATTGCTTGTACATATATGTGTATGTACAAATATATAAAAATTCTTTCCACTGAGACTGTTTATGAGTGTGTGTGTGTGTGTGTGTATGTCTGTGTGTGCATGCATGTGTGTGTGTGTATGTGTGTGTGTGTTGTGTATACAGCATCAAGAATGATTAGTCTACATATGACAAACAGTAAGAGCTCATCCCTGGAAGAGGCTAATTCTTTTCCATCAGTCATAAACTACATGTAGTTCTTTGGCTAGGGCTGAAACCTGGAGAAATACACTCTCTTCAGTGTTATTATGCCCATTATTATTGGCATTGTTGAAGTCTTATTCGTGCAAGCATTTATAGGAGAAACTGTCCAATCAAACTTCTGTTGCAAATTGGTTTTTCCTAAACATTTGTTTAATTGATGCTTTTGTTAGCCTCCTTTATAACATGTGATGATTATGATATAAATATGAATAACATCTATTTATTTTTTAAAATGGCCACTTTTTATTCTTTTTAGAATTTTTTTTTGTAATCTAAAGGATTTACCATATGAGCCTAATTCCATCAGAGGTACTAAAAGAACCATAATTAAACTGCGTATTTAGTATAAACATACAAATATGTGGAGAGGCAATGGATCTAGGTTAAAAGGCAGTAAAATGAATCTGCTGAGAAAGAGGTAACGCATGGAGCTAAACTAAGTGATTCTGAGATAGAAAAGTCACAGCTAAATCATGTAGAAGTCATCTAAGTTAGCAGAAAACACGACTACAGTCAATGGATGAGCAGTAACTAGTGAAAGTTTACAATCTGTTTTGAAAGTATGTTCCAAAATTCTTCATAAATGAATGTCTCATCTGAACTGCGAAGTATCACAATATAAAAGCTCAGCACTTGGGAAGTTCAGTAAAAATATGATGGGGAGAATATTGGTATGCAGATACTGAGATATTGGTTTTCTCAATATTTTGGTCTCTTTTCCAAATTATATTATTTTAAAATCCACTTGCTGCTCTGATAGAAGTGTTAGTCGATTCACGCAATGCAAATATTGCCAGTAGTCTCAGTTATCTTCTAAAATATGTTGGAAACACGCTATTGTCAAAGGCACAGCATACTTGATCATTGAGCATGGAGGAAGCAAACTGGTACTGATGTAGAAGCTTCATCCCTGCTGGTTATTTCTCATAATACAGGAGATACCCTGAATGCTACTAGAAGATAGAGGTATTCAGCAACCTTACCTATGAGCTACATTCTTGACTGAACTGGCAAGACATGCTCTCTGGTACAATAGTGGATAAAACCATGGAAGAATTAACACTTTCTGATTGGAAACCAAGATGAACCCCATACCTATAACCATTATACAGTCATACAGTTGATTATATAATTCTAGGTTAGTCAAAGGAACTGTTGAAGAACCAACCAGTGAGCATAGAATTAAGCTGACTACTCATTACTTATCCTTATACCCATAGATTAAGGCATCTTTTACCCATCATCAGAAAAGAGTCTATTGTTAGTAAGTTATGACTAATGTAGAGTCCAACATCGTACCTACGTGTAAAGAACAAGAGACTTAGTCATAAATGTAATATGTTGTGATGGTTATTCTTGGTCATCACTCGACTACATCTAGAATTAAATAAAATACAGATGACTGGAACTAGGCACAGCTATGAGACTTTTTTTTCTAATTAGTCATTTGAAGTGGGAAAGCATACTTCTTAACAGGATTGAGATGGAAGAGTAAACCTTTAATTCTAATCACCTTTAATTGATTCTTTGTGAATTTCACATTATGTACTTTCAGCCCCACTCATCTCCCCATCCATCCACTTTTTCAATCTTCTCCCCAAAAGAAAAATATCATATCATCATAGATATAGTAGGTCAGCTGCAGATACAAGAATATTAGTAAAAAACAGTGTACAAAAATAAAATGTAAAAGCTCACACCAGACAAAGTTAAAACATGAGAAAGGGACCTGGGCAAGAAGCCAGAATACTATCCGGGAGGCATTAATAACTGATAGTTTATAAAATAGAAATCATTTTTCTCTACGTCTTCACCTGTGGAAATTCAACCATGCTACAGTAGAAGGCCACTCAGTCAAGAATATTAGAAAAGCACAAATTTCTCTTGATATAAATATATATATACATATACATATACATTTACATGTATATGTGTATATTTACATGTATATGTGCATATGTGTGTATATATATACATATATATCCACACACATATATATGTATATGTGTGTGTGTGTGTGTGTGTATACATATAAAGGAAACAAATGGGTATGTAGGAATAAGAGCTTATGAATAGGAAGAGTTGGTAGAGTAAATATGATAAGAACACATTGGATGACCTGTTAAAAAATGTGTGTGTGTCCGTGGTGTGTATGTGTGTATGTGTGTTTTTATATGTGTGCGTGTCCAAAAATTTTATGAGCAGTTGTTTTTAGGGACTGGATAAGATGCAGTTCAATTTTATAATACAAGACAGAAGAAAAATATTTGTGACATACAACAGGAGCATTGGCAGCTTTTCCATAGAGATACTGTCCAAGTGAATAAATGAATGAATGATGAAAAAAATACCCAAGTAACAAAAAGCAACATTTTAAATAGTCTGCACTCAGATAAAGTTCCTAGAGTATGCGTAATAATACAAGAGTAATAGAGTATGTGGATGTTACAGTGGTCAGACATTACAATTGAAGTTTCTCAAAGATGTCTTGGTTTATAGCCAGGCTGGATATGCAGAGAAAGAAAGTTCACCAAAGACAAAAAGTATTCATTTATCATACAAATTGTATGTGATGTCTAATCTTGATTTTCAGCCTGAAAGAGTTCAGAAGAAACCAAGAGAAGAACCAATGAAAATTTGTAAGGCATTCCAAAAGTATAACTGAGGTGGAAATCTTCTCTGAGAACTCACATGGCACATTTCCATGGTCTGAATAAAGAAGAAAATGTGAGCTAAGAAGTGTTCATTTCTCTCTGATTCCTCATGGCACAAGCTTGGGACCATCTATCCCACAGCCCCTCTGCCACACTTTCCCTAGTATGGTGGTCCATAAGTAGTCTCAAATCATGGTTTGCCTATGTCAGATAATTGGTCACAGAAATTAAAACAAAACCAAGCCAAAAAAAGTCAAGAGATGAACAGACCCACCAAAACCTGAATATACCTGGACACTAGACACTTGATCCATCCTGACTAGAAAAGATGTTTGCCACCACAGGTGTGCATGTGAGATTCAGATGATCACATTTGTAATTTAATTTTCTAGACCTACTAAAACAAAGTTGTAAATCAGGGATTCATGGTGTCATGGGAAACAACACAAGAGCTTGAGACTTGGCAATTTAAACAGTGTTAGAAACACTGGACTTTACCTACATCTTCAAAAATAAATAATTACCCAGGTAACATGCCCTGAAGTAGTTGAGATAAGTAAAGTAAAAATAAATCTGAGAAAAATTAGACAACCTTAAGAGTAGTTTGCTTCCCCGGTGAGACTCCCTGGGGCAAAACTATTCACTCATAAGTAACTTTTCAACTGGAAATTTCATCTGGGTTAAGGATGGGGTTAGTTGCCCATTTTGTTTTTCAGTTCAAGGACCCCATCTATTGATGACCTATGCAAGCCCTGTGCATCATACAACAGTTACTGAATGTTCATAAGTATGCCAGGCCTGTTGTATCACAAGACATTGTTTTCCTCTCCTCCAGTTGATTTGGAGTTTACACTCTTTCTGCCTCTACTTCTAAAGAGATCCCGAAGTTCAGAGGATAGGTGTTTATTGGAGGCATCCTTGTTAGGTCTGCTTCCTAGTTTGCACAATCTCTCACTGTGATGGTTTGTGGATATAGCAGACCATCATTAGAAAACATTGTATTGCAAGGTTCCTAATTGCCCAGGAATTGGCCTTGTTGGAGTAGGTGTGCCACGATAGGTTCTGGCTTTAACACCCTTGTCCAAGATTCCTGGAAACCAGTCTTCTAGCAACTATCAGATGAAGATGGTAGAACTCTCAGCTCCTCCTGCACCCTACCTGCCTGTACACTGCCATGTTCCTTTCTTGATGATAGCAGACTGAAATTCTGAACCTGTAAGCCAGCTCCAATAAAATGTTGTCCTTGTAAGATTGGTTTTGGCCATTGTGTCTGTTCATAGCAGTAAAACACTAAGATACACTCTGCATATTGGCCAGATATGGATTGATGCATTAGTTTGCATCTACTGGAGTAGGAAAATTTTCTGGTGCTGGCTGAGTAACACACTGGTTTATGGATATAGCAGACCATCATTAGGAGACATTGTACCGCAAGGTTCCTTTAGCAATACAGTAGTATTAGGGTTTTCCTCTATGTCTATGAACTATCAAGTCTCAACTTCTTGGCCATCTCATCAGTGGTATAGATGTTACCTCTCATGAGATACACCTTAGATCTAGTCAGATATGGAGGGAACACCAGCAAAGACAGCTAAAATTAACAGCTAAATGCTTTCTTTCACATAACCAAAAATCTTCATATATATTTATTTATTTTATTTATTCTTTGGAATTTAATATATGTATACAAATACATATGATTATGTGTACCTGTATGTTCCCTTATTTTACTCCTCCTAGAAACTTCTATCATATTGCCCTCTTTTATTACTAAGCACTAAACTCAGTAGAGCCACTCAAGTTTTTTTTGTTTTTTTTTTTTTGTTTTCGACACAAGGTTTCTCTGTGTAGCCCTGGCTGTCCTGGTACTCACTCTGTAGACCAGGCTGGCCTTGAACTCAGAAATCCGTCTGCCTCTGCCTCCCAAGTGCTGGGATTAAAGATGTGCGCCACGACCGCCTGGCAACAGTCAAGTGTTTAATAGACATTTTACTTTATCAATAAATTCTTTATTGTACAGACATTATAGGAAATACATATGTATATATTTCTCAATATATCAACACTTTCATGTTAGAATCAAAACATATTTCTTTTCCTTTTTATAAGTTTATACCAACTCTATTATTTTATGAAATTATCTTCTGAAAATAGTTTTAAGGCTACCTATTCTTTCTAAGTCTAGACAATGATAAGATGGAGAAAATCAAGATAACTTTTGTCTATTCTTTACACTTAGTTTTTTACTTTGCTTTCTTTTGTGTTTGTTTGTTCATTTGCTTAAAGCAAGGACTCTGTCTCCCTCTATGTCACTGTTCTGTCTCTGTATCTGCCTCTGTCCTGCTCTGTCTCTATTCTCTGTCTGTCTGTCTCTCTCTTACTCACTCACTCTCTCTTAGAATTCATCATGTAACACAAGCTTCACTGAAATTCAAGATTCTCTTAATGTCTCAGCCTCCCATTGCTGAAATTTCAGGCATGAGCTACCTAATCAACTGAAATATCTCTTTCCTTCTAATCTTAGAAAGACTGTGTTTTAATTACATTACTATACCGTCAAAGTGTATATGCCCAATTAATTTTGCATATTGCAAATAATTATCAAAGAACAAATGATAAAAATCTGGAAAATATTTAATAGTCATTTATAAAAATCACCTTAATTGAGATCAGTACTGTAAAATAGTAATCATTGCATGCTATACTAAATTAATTAAAGCTAATTTTACTACATAGATGCTTCAGATCCTTCAGCAAAATATAAAGAAACTACTTGTTCTTTTCATATGTTTTCTTTAAGTCAGAACAAGTACAAAAATTTACAGATTCCAATTAAAGGTATAATATCCCCTAAAATATAAAGAATAAAATAATTACCTACTAATTTAATTTCTAGATTCTTAGTGCATTTATAACATATTTTCTGAAGAGTTAATATACATATAAAAGAAAAAATTTTCAAGCAATATTACTCATTTTGTCATATTTGTATTCATATTAACTATTGAATATATGTATATATATATATATATATATATATATAACATATATATGTATAAGAGATATGGCTCATATTTAAATGTCTAATGATTTTACATAAGAAATGATCACATTTTTTAATTTGCAAAAAGGTATTTTAAAAGAATTTTAACTTACATAACACAAATATTCTATTAACTTTTAATGTACATTAATATACATTGCTGCATAGCTAAAACTAAATTTGTAAATATAGAATGTTCCATGTGCATGAAATAAACATATATGAAGTGTCTCTAAGGAAGATAACTTCAACTACATTAAGGAAAAAATAATCTGTATTTCCCTCAATAAAATAATATATATAATTGTATATTTTCCATTAAATGGAGTTACAGTGTATTGCAGCTGCTTGGGGACATGTAATCATGAACACATGTGAACTAGAGTTATTTTTAATGCGATAAGCAGCCACGCTCTCCAGACCTGTAGTAGTACTTACCAGGAAGAGTTTTGTCTCTTTAAGTATGAAAAAAAGATATGCTTGAAGACTCCTTAGAGAAGACAGTTTGTTTTAAAATCTGCTCAGCAAAATGTTGGCTATAAAAAATATTTTTAATAGCCTGAAATGGAAATTTTTGTAGCTTCTGTATTTAATTTTTCTCCCATCACTGGCTATACTTAATAAAGTTTAGAAAATAATGAAGGAAATTTTTGAAAACAAACAAAAAATGAAAATCTCAAACAGAATATAAAAAAATGCATGCTTTATTTGCTCAAAATATTATCTAGTATTAGCAAAATCTAGAACAAATTAAGCTATGGATTAAATTCTGTTGAATGATCTTCCTTCCACAGGGCTTTTATTTTCAAACATATTTTTGTGATAAGTTTGTATGGGTGTGTAAATAATCTGGACGCAGAATGTTTGATTAATCTTCTAACCTGCTGCTAATGGCTTCAACATTTTCAAATTGGTACAGGAAGAAAGATAGTTAGATTCCCTGAAGGATAATTTCTTTGGAGAAAACAAGTATGATATTTAATTTGGGAATGAAGCATGGCTACTATATCAAAAATAATTTACATAAAATAAAGTAATTTATCTAAATTTTCAAAAGTTTTCTTTGCAAAAGCCTTTGTACAGAGAGTAAAATGATAATCTTAAATAATTAAAATGTGGTACATGGGAAGAAAATGATAAGTGAGTTACATCAGAAAAAGAGACACATATATAAACAATAGTAATTATTAATACAATAGCAAATGATGTGGTAGGAATAGATAAACAGTCTGAAGAGACAAAGGGTATAGTAGAATGAATTAACCTGGAAATAGTCTTTAAAGCATTTCACATTAGTTCAATACAAATCAAAACCTTGAGGAAGCACAACTGTATGACGTGTAAGTTGCTAATTACAAAACTCAACAAAATAAAATGCTAGTTAAGATACACAACTATGGGAATTCTCAAGTATAAGTGGAACTCATAAATGGCACAATAACTTCAGAAGACACTTTAGCAGTTCTTAACAATGTGAACACTAAATTAACCTATCTGTGTCTCAGACACAAGATTCCTGGGAGTGTATCTGTATAAATAAAAAATTATCCTCATACTAACAGTTTAATGAGTCTACAGAGTTGCTTCCTAATGATTATAAACCGTGAACTTCCAAGATGCCCTTAAACTTGAGTAAAAATATATAAACAAAGATATTGACATCCCCCCAAAACACACAATAGAAAATAACCATTTATAAATTGGAGTGAACTATTGATGTTTTCCAGAGAAGGAAATATATTTTACTGCAAAAATATTTAATCCAAAAGTCAATATCAAAACAATTCACATATAGATAAGATAGAAAATAAAAAATGTATAAAGATAGAAAACACTATAACAATTGTTCATAATCCTTGGTTTAAAGAAAGTAGTTAAAGTAGTGATGAACAGTGAACGTAGTAGAAACCTAGAAATCTGAACATTATGATCACTTGGCTTTATTATAAGTAAATATAAGAAAAATCAATGAAAATATTAGAAGATATAATTGATACAATCTAACGTAGTTTCCTCTAGGAATATTTTCTTTTTGGAAGGGGTTCATTTTGTACTTTTTGGACAACGTGGGGTGGAGGGGTTCAAGACAGGGTTTCTTTGTATAGCTCTGGCTGTCCTGGAACTCACCCTGTAGAAGAAACTTGCCTCAAACTCAGAAATTCACCTGCCTCTGACTGCCAAGTGCTGGAATTAAAGGAGTGCACCACCACTGCCTGTCTATTTTCTAAAACACATTTGTCATTTATCTAAGTCTGTGTTGCCCCACTCAGCATGCTATTTTCAAGTTCTGTCTGCTTACCTTCAGTTTCCTTATTTTGTGTATGTTTACAGCTGAACATTACTCTATTAAGGGTTTATACTCCATTTTTATAATCTGGTCATGTGTTGGAAAACAACTTGTTATTTTCATAAACATTGATAATAAATTATCTATGGAGTAAGAAGTAGCTGAATTTCACAGGCTTTACATAGTTTTGTTTCGGTTAGTTTGTTGGTTAGTCGGTTGGTTGGTTGGTTGGTTTGGTTGATTTTTTTCTTGAAGCATCAGTATTCTCTTGTAAGGATCAATTATTCAGTAATGATCAGTATATAAGACTGATATGTTAATTTTTACTCAATTTTTAATTTAAAAAATATATTATTTTTTTCATTGTTTTGTCAACAATAATCTTTTCATAAACTTCAAATTATTGCCAAATTTTCAGATAGAAAGAAATTTGAAAAAATGTGAATTCATAAAATAATGAAAAATGAAAATGTAAAGTTATTAATTTCAGTTTTATCAATATAGATTCGAATTACTAATCTAGTAAATGATCAAAATTACAATATCATTTAATTATGCTATTATTTATTTAATTATGCTACTCAAGACTCATAAAGGTATCAGAGCATATAGTTCTATCTATATCATTTTTTATTTCATTATCACTATACCATGAATACTGGAATAAGATCATTCTAATATTATGAGAGCAAAGGAAATAATAATCAATTATTTATTAATATTGCACAGTTGATTAAAGTATTCTCATCAGTATTAAGTAGATTAATGGCTATAACTTGGGAAAATCCTGCTAATCTAGAACAATATATTTTTAAGAAATTATTAATTTATAATTTATTAAATTTATAAATAAAGAATATTTAAAAATCAGTGTCTTTCACAATTAATTTATGGCAATCATTATTAAAGTGTAAATGCAGGTAGTAAATAAGCTTTCCAATAATTTTAACAGTTGTGTATATAGGGATGATTTTCTGACCTGATTTTCTCTGGTATAATTAACAACATGAAAAAAAAAAAAGAAATAGAAAACAAAAATTAAAGACGAGGAGAAGTTTGGAAAGGTGAAAAGGTGAAGCTTTGTTTTAATGTACTTGGCTAATTAAACGTAACTTTCTATTAACATGTCTAATATTATGCTAACAAAGATAAATTAAAGCTAAAGTTAGAAGGAACATGTTCCAAAAAACAGCAACCATAATGCAAGGGACTGAACTTTCTTCTCTGTGATGGCATTGGCGATTGTCTACAGCAGATCTGCCTGTGGCAAAGTTTGCAGAAGATCACCTAAATTCGTTAGGTTAGGTGGGGGTACCCTGCTCAGTGTGTGTGGCAACATTCCCTGGGTTTGAATTCTGAGCTGTTTAAGAGGGGAGAGCTTTGTCAGTAAGCAAGCACACATACTTTCTCTGCCCTTCACTGTAGGGAAGGCTCAAAGCTTCAAGTGCCTGCTGCCCAGACCCCTGGCCTAGGATGGACTCCAACCTGAAAATGGGAAATAGAATCCTCTCCCCTTACAAAGCAAAAAGAAAATAAACAGGATTTATTACTTGATTTGTAAAATTGCAAATTATTTAATAATACATTGTTATTCTGTAGGGTTGAAATTAGTTTTGTGTTAATGAAATTATAAGTACTTGTCATTATTAAACACTAGAAATCAGATTTTTACACACATACACACACACATATATATACATATATATACATGTATTGTATATATATATAAACACACAAATATTTGGACCTAATTTTAATTTATATTTAAATATGTCTAAGTTCTAATGAATTTGGAATCATTTAAACTTTGTATTACTTTAATGCTACTATAAACTTAAGTAAATTCATGCAAATATTTTCTGACACTTTGGTCCTCTGTGTGGTTGTTAATTTAAATATAATTTCTTCAATTTAAAAATCCTGTATTCCAAATTTCTGAGCTAATAACCACTTATAAGAGAATGCATGCCATGTGTGTTCTTTTGTGATTGGGTTACCTCACAGGTACCTTATCAGGATGATATTCTCCAGATACATCCATTTCCCTAAGAATTTTATAAATTCATTGTTTTTAATAGCT
>NW_022196894.1:66127051-66138777 GCF_008632895.1 Mastomys coucha | reverse complement strand
ACCTCGGCCCTGTGAAGGTTCTGTGCCCCAGTGTAGGGGAGTGCCAGGGCCAGAAAGTGGGAGAGGGTAGGGTGGCAGTCATCAGGATGGGGGAGGCAACAATGGTTTGTTCTTGTTGTTTTTGTTTGTTTGTTTGTTTGTTTTTTGGAGGGGAAACTGGGAAAGGAGAAATTTACATGTAAATAAAGTGAATATCTAAAAAAAATCCTAGCATAATCTATTTTAACATTGTAATAAAAATTTTAGTGTAATCAGTCAAAACTTAATAATTGCTTACCAAGGAGAGTAAAAGAAAGTGTCAGTTAAATTTAATGTTAACAATATATCAGCCCGGGCGGTGGTGGCGCACGCCTTTAATCCCAGCACTTGGGAGGCAGAAGCAGGTGGATTTCTGAGTTCGAGGCCAACCTGGTCTACAGAGTGAGTTGCAGGACAGCCAGGGATACACAGAGAAACCCTGTCTCAAAACACCAAACAACAATAACCAAAAAACAATATATCAGCCCAAGACATATTTAGTATGATTTAATAAAAATTCAAGTATATATTTTATTTACATGTAGATATATACGATCTCTATCTCTGTACTCTCTCTTTCTCTGCTCCATGTCTCTCTCTCTGTCTTTATATATATACATGCATATATATAACTGAATATACATAACTGAATATATTTATATATAAATATATACTGAATATATTTATACAGGATCATGATTAAATAAGCAGAGACAGATATCTATTTGAGTATATTTTATATTAGCTTGCATACAATATTATTAAAAACACATTTTATGTAAACAAATATGTGTAAAGAAGTATTCCTAAATATATACTTCTACATTAATGTTAACATACTATGAATACATGTAAGCAAAAATTGAAAATTACTTCTTTCATATTTACAGGAATATAATTTCAACTAGATTTTAAATTAAGTGAATGTTATACAAAACTGTAGATTTTTACATCTGTCTTCATTCTCAGTAACCAACCATTTGCTTTTCAATTAGTTGAGGTTATACAGTTTCATTTAATATTTGAATTATTCAGTTCAATTAAAATAAGAAATTCAGACATTTATGTGCTCAAAGGAGTAGAAAAATTAATTGCAATTTAGAATGTAGCATTTAAAAAAATGTCCTTCAGCAGCCTGGAACTTGAAAATATTTTATTTAAAATTTGTGAAGTTACTCTACTGAAGCTGAGATATAGTACAAGCAGAAAAATATCAAATAAATCATATTGCTTAATATTTAAATAATTCAGTTTTATTTAATGTGCAAAGAAAAGGGATAAAAAAGATCCTGATACAACTAAATGACAAATATATTCACTGTGTGTGTTTTCTCTTTGAATAACAAATAATACAATATTAACTTGACTTACCAAGGTATTTGAAAATTATGAATACAATATGTTAACTTTTAGTATTCAAAGTGACACAGTGCAAGTATGCATTTACTTTAAAATAGATACTGTATGAATTATTGAGCTATAAATTTCCTATATGCCACTTTTTGAATGTAGAAATATCTGTATAAAATATTACTATAATTTTTTAGTTTGGGTTATGGATAAAAATTTAACATGTATCTATGTTAGTAATTTATTATTAAACAATAACAGTAGTCTCTAATTTTACAGGAAACTTAATCATAAAACATGGAAATTGATTCTGACTTATATTAAATAATTCAGAATTGAAAATCAGTATGTATAAACCATATATTGCTGATATTAACAATTATTATACCATATTTATAATGGTCTTTCTTTTCATTACTTCAAAGTATCTATAAAGAGAATGTGTCCTAACTTACTTATTTTTAGGAAAAAAATGTACATGTTGTGT
This sequence comes from Mastomys coucha, assembly GCF_008632895.1. NCBI lineage: Eukaryota > Metazoa > Chordata > Mammalia > Rodentia > Muridae > Mastomys > Mastomys coucha. Next base: position 66,136,922 of record NW_022196894.1, on the reverse strand, counting down.
GTTTGTACATATTTGTATGTATAACATATATATATATAAATATATATATTTTTGGATTTAGATGTATCTATATCTATCTCTACATATATGCAGTATATTTTAAAATGCTATCAAATGCATTGTGTATATTTTAGAATTTCAATGACAAATGGCTTTTTTAAAAGTCGGCCTGCATGGACCCTAAACTGAATTTGGAACATAATAACACCTGTCCATCTTTTTATTCTCATCAATTTCTGAACAAAGCATTAAAATACAGTGAGTGATCATATAAAATTTTATGACTTTTTAGGCTAACATATCATACCCCATGTTAATAATTATAAGAGCAATGGCTAATAGTTCTTACTCTGAACTTGTGAAAATATAATCATTTATTTTTCTCTACTAATTTTATACTAGTTAAATTTATGCAAACAAAATATCTCCTACTTTTGTGGTATTGGCCTGATGTTTTTCTGCCAATTCCATCTTATTTAGTTAGTTTATATTAAGGTAATTATTGTCATTTTTTTAATTACTCAAAGAAATGTTTTTGCATATATTATAACACCAAATTCCACCTTAAATGTAGCAACTAAATTATGGTATATAGTTCTGAAAAAAATTCTTGTAGCAGACTTATGTTGTTATTCGATGTTATCTGAGCAGATCTCATGGAAATATTCAGACACAAAAGGAGGCATCTAATCATTTTGAGATATGCTATGGACTATGAGATATCCATTGAGAATTGCTGTTCTAATCTACTGAAAATAGAAAGAAACTAATACTGTAAGTAGGCTGATAAAACTCCTTTACCTTCATGTTCTTTATGTATTTGAAATTGTAAATGAAGCATGGAGTTATCAAACATTTAAAAAGAAATCTAAAATTTAATCAAGTCTTAATCGTCTGCTATAAATCAAACCATATCTATTTAAGATTACCATCTCTGAGCTCACCTCATTGAAATTGTTTCTGTATGTCTGGCAGAAAAATAAATATAAATTTATTGACAAATAGACCTGGCCTGACACATGAAAGTAGACTGAAATTTCCTAAAACATGTATATACTTTATTTTGCCACAAGGTTTCTGATAATCTTAAGCAAAAAAATAGGAGATTAAAAATAGCTTATTTAAATGTTAGAATATCAGTTATCTGGAGTTCAAACATATGGGGAAGCAAAACTTTATTCATTTTATGTTTTCAACTTAGTTCTTGAACACAAATGCAAATTAGTGAGACAAGAAGAGGTTGGTAATCCGTGCTATCTTCACAATGTATGCTAAGCTTCAAAAGATTAATCCCTAAATGGTGCATTACTCCTTAAATGCTTCTCAGTACGTTTAGGGAGAAATGGCATGTCAACTTGAAGGAAACATTCAGAAGGTAGACATATGGAGGGCAAAGTACTGAAGGAAGAAATCTGACAGCAGGTTTTGTGGACTTTTCATCCAAGGCTCAGGAAAGCCTCTGAAGCCAGATATGTGCCCAGGGATAACTGCAGGAAGGTTTCTGAGAGACCATTGTGTGGAGATGTAAAGGTGCAACCTGGATTCTGTTAGATACCACAGGATGTTGAAGATGTAAGATAAGATATCTAACAACTAGAGCTGTGGAACGACTGTAGAACCAATCCAAGACAGGGAAGTGTGGCACAGTCAACAAAGTAAAAGAAGCTGGAGATCTGAAGAGTGCTATGCCATCAGACAAAGATGCAGATTTAGGATTTTGCCTTGCTTGTTTTGTTTGTTTGTTTGTTTGCTTTGTTTTGTGCCCTTATTTCCTCCCTACTCTTCCTTCCCTCACTTTTGGAATGGCAGTGTATATTGTGTACTATGTTGGAAGTAGGTGGTCTGTTTTATGATTTTATTTTTGCAGGCAGTTACAGCTAAGAGACAACTATGGATGTCAGATGAGACTTGGGACATTTAAACAGTGCTGAAGTTGTGATAGACTATGAGGATTTTCGAAGTTTTCTGACTGCATGTACTTTGCATTATGATGTAGCTACAAGCCTATAGGAGGAGGAAGAGGAGTAAGTTGGACTGAAGAAGAAGGCCCCACTGAATAGGCTCATATATTTCAATGCTTAGTCACCAGGGATAGGATTAGGAAGTGTTGCCTTGCTGGAGGAAGTATGTCACTGGGGGTCTGCTTTGAGGTTTTAAAAGCCAATGTCAGGCCCAAGATTTATTCCTTCCTTAGGATCCAGAAGCTCAATACTGGATCTATAGTACCATGGCTGTTATACCTGCTACCAACTCCCCTGACATGATAATGGACTAAATTTCTGAGACTGTAAGCAAGCTCAGAATGAAATGCATACTTTTATAAGCATTGCTTTGGCCATGGTCTGTTGTCTCAGGAGTAGAATTGTAACTAAAATATTTAGCTAAGATAGCATGTTTAAAATTCTCAAGCACGAGAGGGAAGGGGGAAACAAGATCAGATATGGGGAGAGGGGACAGGAGAGAAGCCCAGAGGGCCAAGAAAATGAATGGAAATAAGCAACCTTAGTGAGTGGGAGGTCAGGGGGATCTAGAGAGTACCAGACACCTGGGAGGTGAGACACTCTCAGGACCTTAGACAAAATGCCCAACAATGTGGAAAAGGAACATGAAGAGTCCATGTCTAGGAAGAGGAGGCAGGATCATCCAGGAGGCACAGACCTCAGAAGCAGCAGGGCAGCCAGTGCAGGATCCTTTCTACCTCCCTCTTCACCTAGGAGGAAGTACTGCAGATCCACAGCCCTCTCTGCCCTTCCCTGCAAGTGGAGAGCCTGTCTCTAGGGCTTGTTCTGACCCCAGGACTCAGGAGGGACAACTGATCCACAGCCCACTGCTCAAAGATCTTACCTGAGGAAAGCTGATCTCCCAGAAGTGCTGACACATGCTTACAGACAAACAGGAGGAACAAGCTCCAGCCAGAGATAGCAAGAACATATAATACCAGAGATCAACAGATGGCGAAAGGCAAATGCAAGAATCTTACCAACAAAAACCAAGACTACTCCCACCACAGCAAGTCCTGGATATCCCAAAACACCAGAAAAGCAAGATTTGGATCTAAAATCATATTTCACGATGGTGTTACAGGAATTTAAGAAAAGCAGGAATAACTCCCACAAAGAAATACAGGAGAACACAGGTAAACAGGTTCAAGCCCTTAAAGAGAAAACACGAAAATCCCTTAAAGAATTACAGGAAAACACAATTAAATAGGTGAAGGATCTGAACAAAACCATCCAGGACCTAAAAATGGAAGGAGAAACAGCTAAGAAATCACACAAGAGACAACTCTGGAGATAGAAAACTTTGGAAAGTAATCAGGAGTCATAGATCACCAACAGAATACAAGAGATAGAAAAGAGAATCTCAGGTGCAGAAGACACCATAGAAAACATTGACACAACAGTCAAAGAAAACACAAAATGCAAAAACCTCCTAATCCAAAACATCCAGGAAATTCAGGACACAATGAGAAAACCAAACCTAAGGATAACAGGAATAGAAGAGAGTGAAGACCTCCAACTTAAAGGGCCAGTAAATATCTTCAACAAAATTATAGAAGAAAACTTTCCTAACCTAAAGAAAGAGATGCCCATGAACATACAAGAAGCTTATACAACTCCAAATAGACTGGACCAAAAAAGAAATTCTGCCTAGAACATAATAGTCAAAACACCAAATGCAAAAAACAAAGAAAGACTTTTAAAAGCCATGGAGTTATAACACATAAAGGCAGACCTATCAGAATTACACCAGGCTTCTTGCCAGAGACTATGAAAGCCAGAAGAGCCTAGGTTCATGTCATACAGACCTAAGGAGAACACAAATGCCAGCCCCAGCTACTATACCCAGCAAAACTCTCAATTACCATAGATGGAGAAAACAAAGTATTCCATGACAAAACCAAATTTATACAATATGTTTCCACAAATCCAGCTCTTCAAAGGGTAATAAATAGAAAACTTCAACACAAGGAGGGAAACTACATCCTAGAAAAAGTAAGAAAGTAATTTTCCAACAAAATTAAAAGATAGCAACATTAACAGATTTCCAACCCTAACAATAAAAATAACAGGACATAACAATTACCTTTCCTTAGTATCTATTAATATCAATGGACTCAATTCCCCAATAAAGAGACATAGACTATCACACTGAGTATGTAAACAGGACCCAACATTTTGTTGCATTCAGGAAACCCACCTGAGTGACAAAGACAGACACTACCTCAGAATAAACAAATGGAAAACAATTCTCCAAGCAAAAGGTCCCAAGAAAAAAGCTGGAATAGCCATTCCAATATCGAATAAAATTGACTTTCACCCAAAATTGATCAAAAAAGATAAGGGGGGACACTTCATATTCATCAAGGTATGATCTACCAAGAGGAACTTTCAATTCTGAACCTCTATGCTCCAAATGCAAGGGCATCTACATTCATAAAAGAAACTTTACTAAAGTTCAAAGCACACATTGCACTGCACATAGTAATACTGGGAGATTTCAACACCCCACTCTCTGCAATGGACAAATCATGGAAACAGAAACTAAACAAAGACACAATGAGACTAACAGAAGTTAGGAAACAGGTGGATTTAACAAATATCTATAAAACTTTTTATCCTACAACAAAAGGATATACTTTCTTCTCAGCACCTCATGGTACCTTTTCCAAAATTGACCATATAATTGGCCACAAATCAGGCCTCAACAGATACAAGAAGATTGAAATAATTAATTGAAACCTATCAAATCACCATGGATTAAGGCTGCACCTCAGTAACAACATAAACAATACAATGCCCCCACACACGTGGAATCTCAACAATATTCTACTCAATGATAACTTGATCAAGGGAGAAATAAAGAAATTAAAGACTTTCTAGAGTTTAATGAAAATGAAACTACAACATACCAAAATTTATGGGATACAATGAAAGTAGTCCTAAGAGGAAAACTCATAGCTTTAAGTGTCTACAAAAAAAAACTGGAGAGAGCATATACCAGCAATTTGACAGCACATCTGAAAGCTCTAGAACAATAAGAAGCAAATACACCCAAGAGGAGTCGAAGGCAGGAAATAGTCAAACTCAGGGCTGAAATCAACCAAATAGAAACAAAAAGAACTATACAAAGAATTAACCAAACCAGGAGCTGGTTCTTTGAGAAAGTCAACAAAATAGATAAATCCTTAGCCAAACTAACTAGAGGGCTCAAAGTCAGTATCCTAATTAACAAGATCAGAAAGGAAAAGAGAGATATAACAACAGACACTGAGGAAATCCAAAAGATCATGAGATCCTACTACAAAAGCCTATACTCAACAAAACTGGAAAAACTGGATGGAATGGATAATGTTCTAGCCAGATACCAGGTACCAAAGTTAAATCAAGATCAGATCAATGATCTAAACAGCCTCATATCCGCTAATGAAATAGAAACTGTAATTAATAGTCTCCCAAACATAAAAATCCCAGGACCAGATGGGTTTAGTGCAGAGTTTTATCAGACCTTCAATAAGACCTAATACCAATACTCCTCAAACTCTTCCACAAAATAGAAACAGAAGGTACTTTACTCAATTCATTCTATGAAGCCACAGTTACTCTTATATCTAAACCACAAAAGACCTAACAAAGAAAGAAAACTTCACAGAAATTTCCCTTATGAATATCAATGCAAAAATACTCAATAAAATTCTTGCAAATCAAATCCAAGAACTCATTAAAATGATCATTCATCATGATCAAGTAGGCTTCATGCCAGGGATGCAGGGATGGTTCAATATAAGGAAATCCATCCATGTAATTCATTATATAAACAAACTCAAAGAAAAAAACATATGATCATTTCATTAGATACTGAGAAAGCATTTGACAAAATCCAACATCCCTTCATGATAAAAGTCTTGGAAAGATCAGGAATTCAAGGCCCATATTTAAACATAGTAAAAGTAATATACAGAAAACCAGTAGCCAACATCAAACTAAATGGATAGAAAATTGAAGCAATCCCACTAAAATCAGGCACTAGACAAGGCTGCCCACTCTCTCCCTACCTATTCAATATTGTACTTGAATTCCTAGCCAGAGCAATTAGACAACAAAATGAGATCAAAGGGATATGAATTGGAAAGGAAGAAGTCAAATTATCACTATTTGCTGATGATATGATATTATACTTAAGTGACCCCAAAAATCCCACTAGAGAGCTCCTAAACCTGATAAACAACTTCAGCAAAGCAGGTGGATATAAAATTAATTCAAACATATCCATGGCCTTCCTCTACACAAAGGATAAACAGGTGGAGAAATAAGTTAGGGAAACAACACCCTTCTCAATAGTCACAATAATCACAAATAATATAAAATACCTTGGTATAACTCTAAGCAAGTAAAATATCTGTTTGACAAAAATTTCAAGTCTCTGAAGAAGGAAATTGAAAAAGATCTAAGAAGATGGAAAGATCTCCCATGCTCGTGGATTGGCAGGACTAATATAATAAAAATGGCTATCTTGCCGAATGCAATCTACAGATTCAATGCAATCCCCATCAAAATTCCAACTCAATTCTTCACAGACTTAGAAAGAGCAATTTGCAAATTCATCTGGAAAAAAAAAAAAACAGGATAGCCAAAACTATTCTCAACAATAAAGGAACCTCTGGTGGAATCACCATCCCAGAACTTAAGCTGTACTACAAAGCAATTGTGATTAAAAAACAAAAACAAAAAAAAAACTGCATGGTATTGGTACAGTGACAGGTAGGTAAATCAATGGAATAGGATTGAAGACCCAGAAATGAACCCACAAACCTATGGCCACTTGATCTTTGGCAAAGGAGGTAAAATCACCCAGTGGAAAAAAGACAGCATTTTCAACAAATGGTGCTGGCTCAACTGGCAGTTAGCATATAGAAGAAGGCAAGTTGATCCATTCTTATCTCCTTGTACAAAGCTCAAGTCCAAGTGGATCAAGGACCTCCACATAAAACCAGATAAACTTAAGCTAATAGAAAAGAAGGTGGGAAAGAGCCTCAAGCACATAGATACAGGGGAAATTTTCCTGAACAGGACACCAATAGCTCATGCTCTAAGATCAAGAAACGACAAACGGGACTTCATAAAGTTGCAAAGCTTCTGTAAGGGAAAAGACACTGTCAATAGGACAAAATTGCAACCAACAAATTGGAAAAAGATCTTTACAATCCTATATCTGATAGAGGGCTAATATCCAATACATACAAAGAACTCAAGAAGTTAGATTCCATAGAAACAAATAACCCTATTAAAAATGTTGTACAGAGCTAAACAAAGAATTCTAAACTGTAGAATAGCAAATGGCTGAGAAGCACCTAAAGAAATATTCAACATCCTTAGTCATCATGGAAATGCATATCAAAACAACGTTGAGATTCCACCTCACACCAGTCAGAATGGCTAGGATAAAAAAACCCAAGTGACAGCAGATGCTGGTGAGGTTGTGGAGAAAGAGGAACATTCCTTCATTGCTGGTGGAATTTCAAGCTGGTACAACCACTCTGGAAAGCAGTTTGGTCGTTCCTTTGGAAATTGGACATAATACTACCAGAAGACCCAGCTATACAACTCCTGGGTATATACCCAGAAAATGCTCCAACATGTAATAAAGACACATGCTCCACTATATTCATAGCAGCCTTATTTATAATAGTTAGAAATTGGAAACAACCCAGATGTCCCTCAACAGAGGAATGGACATAGAAAATGTGGTACATTTACACAATGGAGTACTACTCAGCTATTAAAAACAATGAATTTATGAAATTCTTGGGGAAATGGATAGACCTGGAGAATATCATCCTGAGTGAGGTAATCCTATCACTAAAGAACACACCTGGTATGCATTCTCTCATAAGTATATATTAGCCTAGAAGATCAGAATACACAAAGTACAAACCACAAACCATAAGAAACTCAAGAAGAAGGAAGACCAAAGTGTGGATACTTCATTCCTTCTTAAGAGGGGGAACAAAATAGCCATGGAAGGAGTTGTAGAGACTAACTATGGAGCAGAATCTAGAGGAAGGACAATTCAGAGACTGTTCCACCTGGAAATTCTTCCCATATTCAATCACAAATCTAGACACTATTGTGGATACCAGCAAGTGCTAGATGACAGGAGCCTGAGATAGCTGTCTCCTGAGAGGCTCTGACAGTACCTGACTAATACAGAATTAGAGGCTCACAGCCATCTATTGGACTGAGTACAGGGTCCCCAATGAAGGAGCTAGAGAAAGGACTCATGGAGCTGAAGGGTTTGCAGACCCTTAGGACGAACAACAATATGAACTAACTAGTACCCTCAGAGCTCCCAGGGACTAATACTCCAACCAAAGAGTACAAATGAGGGGACTCATGGTTCCAGCAGTATGTGTATAGCAAAGGATGGCCAAGTTGGTCATCAATGGGAGGAAAGGACCTTGGCCCTTTGAAGGTTCTATACTCCAGTGTAGGGGAATGCTAGGGCCAGTAAGCAGGAGCAGGTGGGATGTTGAGCAAAGGGAGGGGGAGGGAACAGAGGATTGTTTTATTTTTTGTTTTATTTTTTTGTTGTTGTTGGTTAGCTTTGTTTTGTTTTGTTTTGTTTTGGTTGGTTGGTTGGGTTTTTTTTTTGGAGGGGAACCTGTGAAAAGAGATATTTCAAATAAAGAAAACATCTAATTTTTTTTTTAAAAAAAGAGTCCATGTCTAGTAGATAGACAGGACATCAAGTGGAGGGACAGGGTTACTAACACACAGTCAAAATGCCTGACCCAGAATTCTTCCTCTTTCAAAGAACTGCAGGAATAAACATGGAGAATAGGCTAAAGGAAAGGAGGTCCAATGACAGGCTCAAATTGGGATCCATCTCATGGGTTGACACCACAGCCTGACACTATTACTGATGCTATGGTGTACTTACAGATGGGATCCTGACATGGCTGTCCTCTGAGAGGCCCAATAAGCAGCTCACTGAAACAGTAACCAATGCTTACACTCTACCATTGGACTGAAGTCAGGGACCCTTATGGTTGAATTAGGGGGAGGATTGAAGAAACTGAAGGGAGAGAGACTTCATAGGAAGATCAGCAGTCTTAACTAACCCAGATACCAGGGAGCTTCCAGAGACTGAGCCACCAGCCAGGAGCATACACAGGCTGGAGGAGGCCCCTGGCACATATGTAGCAGAGGTCTACTTGATCTGGCCTCAGTGACAGAAAATACCCTTAATCCTTGAAAGCCTCCAAGGAAGAGAGAAGCCTAGTGGTGACCAGGAGCACCATCTAGGAGGCAAGGGGGAGGAGGAACAGGATGGGGAACTGTGGGATGGGAACCGTGGGAGGGGCAATTACTGGATGTAAATAAAGAAAATAATTAAAAGACAACAACAACAACAATAACAACAACAACAATATATATATATATATATATATATGTATATATACACACACACACAAAAGGTAAGCTGAAATAAAAGGAAAAAAATCCCAGAATGTTGTATTTCCTATTTTAATAGTATCTTATAAAAATAATATTGCATATATATTATATAGGCATACAATTACTGTGATTATGAATATAAAATGTTCCAAGAAAATGTTGTTTTATTTTTTAATATCTAATAAATTTTGTTATTTTAGTCCATGATATCAATTTATTTTCTAGATATATGCTTTCTTCTCACAATTAGAAGTATATATTCAATACTTGGTTAAATTATAAGTGAATGTGATCCTAAAAAAATAATGTGAATTTATCTGGGCAGTGGTAGTACACTCATTTAATCCTAGCACTTGCGAGGCATAGGCAGGTGGATTTCTGAACTCAAGGCCAGCCTGGTTTTCAGAGTGAGT
>NW_022196894.1:66098060-66127041 GCF_008632895.1 Mastomys coucha | reverse complement strand
ACTTAACGATCACATTATCAATTATCACATTTTTAATGTTTTCTTTTAGAATTATATATTGTAACTATTTGGTGAATTGTTTATGAATATTTCATGTAGTTCTTATAATATTGTCAAATTTAAAGTTCTTTTATACAGCTCTAGCGATGTAAATTCAACTTTGTAATTCATTTGAAGGTTTCCATTGAACACTATTTACAGAAAACAAGTTGCTCCTTCTCTATTAACTAGATAATTACTACCCAGCATTGACCTGTCTTCTTTTCATTAAACACCTACTCATCTTCTTAGTGTAAATAACACCACAGAAATTAAAGATGTAAATTTCTTAAAGAATTTGTGCATTAGTGTAACAAAAGAAAGCTAATTACAGCATCAGAGCAGCGGGATTCATTGCAGTTTTACAGTGAATACCATCCTAATACATGGGGGTTTGTCCAAGGAATAATTATTTCTAGAATTTAAGGATGATGAAACAAAAATTTCTGTACCCATTCTGAGGTAGTCCTTATTAACAGTTGGTCAGAGAAGTTCCCAAAATCCTGCAATAAGGCAGGTTCTTGTAATTCGTTCTTTGTGAATGCTGATGAGAATTGATTGATAGGATCGTGCTGCTAAGTACACCACGTTTTCTTCATGCAATGCTCAAATAAGAAATTTTAACCTTTAATATTGCTAAATGACATGGACATTTCAAAGTTATATATGTTTTGGGAATATTAAATTTGCTATTTTTTTGTACTGCAGGAGTGTCACATTTATTTTATATATTTTTTAAATTATTTATATTTTACACTCTATGTTTTATTCCCCCCCTAGTCCACCCTCTGACTGTTCCACATCCCACCCCTCCTGTCCTCTCCCCTGTCTCTACGTGGATGTCCCCACACCTCCCCCCACCCCACCTGACCTCTAAACTCCCTGGGGCTTCCAGTCTCTGGAGGGTTAGGCTCATCATCTCTGAATGAACACAAAACTGGCAGTCCTCTTTTGTATGTGCATTGGGGGCCTCATATCAGCTGGTGTATGTTGCCTGTTTGGTGATCCAGTGTTTGAGAGATCTCAGGGGTCCAGATTAATTGAGGCTGCTGGTCTTCCTACAGGATCGCCCTAATTCAATCTCAGGGGTCAGCAGCCTCTGTCCATAGGTTGGGTGCGAATATCTGCATCTGACTCTTTCTGCTGCTTGTTGGGACTTCCAGAGTGGGAAGGAGAATTAAGTAACCACAAGTGAGGAGGGAGGGAAACTGGACAAGGAAGGGGGGAAGAAAGTGGGTGGAAGAGGGGAACCTGAAAGCAGAAAGAATGAAATCAGGCAACCTCAGGAAATAGGATGTTGGGAGGACCCTCTAGAATGCACCAGAGACCTGGGAGGTGAAAGACTCTTAGGACTCAAAGGAAGGGACCTTAAATGAAATGCACAATAGTAGGAGGAAGGAACTTATAGAGCCCACCTCACAGAGGAAGATAGGGCATCAAAAGAGAGAGAAGGGGCCCATCCCACAGTCATATCTCTGACCCATAATTGTTCCTGTCTGAAAGAACTGCAATGGAGAGGAACCTGAGGGAAAGAAGGTCCAGCAACAGGCCCAAATTGGGATCCAGCTCAAGAGGAGGTCCCAAGGCCTGACACTATTACTGAGGCTGTATAGTACTCACAAAGAGGGACCTAGCATGACCACACTCTGGAAGACCCAACAAGCAGCAGTAATTTCCTATTTGTATTCAGCTAAGATGTCTACATCAAAATAGTAAATGCTAGATATGGATTGTCTTAGTCAGGGTTTCTATTCCTGCACAAACATCATGACCAAGAAGCAAGTTGGGAAGGAAAGGGTGTATTTAGCTTACTTTCAGATTGCTGTTGATCACCAGAGGAAGTCAGGACTGGAACTCAAGCAGGTCAGGAAGCAGGAGCTAACACAGAGGCCATGGAAGGATGTTCCTTACTGGCTTGCTTCCCCTGCCTTGCTCAGCCTGCTCTTTTATAGAACCCAAGACTTCCAGCCCAGGGATGGCACCACCCATAAGGGGCCCTACCCCCTTGATCACTAATTGAGAAAATGCCCCACAGCTGGATCTCATGGAGGCACTTCCCCAACTGAAACTCCCTTCTCTGTGATAACTCCAGCCTGTGTCAAGTTGGTACCCAAAACCAGTCAGTAGATGGATATAACCATTAATAAAAATCTATATTTATTTCTATGGGTGTGTGTTTGTACAAACATTGTATGTAGGAGGATGTACATATATATGTGTATATGGGGGATGTGTGTGGATGCAACCATGTGTGAATGAGTGTGTGATTGTGTTTTAGGGTTGTATGAGTATGTACATGTGTGTGTACATGTGCATGCACATGTGTGAATGTATATGTGCCTGTATATGTCTGTATGCATGTATTTATATGTGTGTATTTGTATGTATGTATGTATGTATATATGTATGTATGTGAAAGAGAGCACAGGCTAATCTATAATGGGATATCCTCTAGAATCAGTCTCAACTGTAACAGTTACAGTTATGGAACAATATGTGATGATGATTATAAAATCTGGAATGAGATGTAGAATATAATGAATGATGTGAGGGATGTGTTAATTACATTAACTATTATAATTATTTTTAAATGTGAATCTATCTAAATATCCATTGTAAAATTTAAATATATGAAAAGTTCACTAATTATAACTCCATAAATTGGGGTTATATATGAAGAACAGTATGATCTTTTAAAAAAAACATAGAAGCACTAACAAAACTGTTGAATAAAGTGACTCAAAAGTTAACAGTACATCACAGTGGAGGTTGACCTGGCAGAAGTCTTAGGCTCAGTCCTAAAATTTAAGTGTTGGGCCACAAACATCTATAATTCCATTTGCAGAAGAACCAATTTGCTGTTATGAGCTCTGAAAGCATCAGGACCCATATATTTTGTAAATTCATACATTTATACACACTCTTAGAATAAAATAAATACACCTTTAAGAAACTGAAGCCAAGCAGTGGTGGTCACGCCTTTAATCCCAGCACTTGGGAGGCAGAGGCATGTGAATTTATGATTTCGAGGCCAGCCTGGTCAACAGAGTGAATTCTAGGATGGCTAGGGATACACAGAGAAACCCTGTCTCAAAAAAAATTGAATAAAATGCAGGACATTTATTTATATAAAAAATAAGCCAATTAATATTTAATAATGCAACTAATTACAAATTTTATAGTAAATTCTAAATTCTTATACAATAGAAACTATAAATTTTCTCATAAACACTTTAAAACTTCATTAGGCAATAAAATCTCAGCCTATACTTCATAAACTGCTAAGAATCTTTTATTGTTTCTTTAAAAATTTTTACAGAGTAATATAAATGAACTACCTGATTTTAATTAATCACCCCTAATTAAGTGGGAACAAAATGAGATACCAAAATCAGTCAATTAAATAAAACATACAAGCAAATGAGTCCATGGACGAGGCCTTCCTATCTAACAAGCCACTCTTAGCCACAAACATGGGCTTTATTATAATTTCTAGATTTTATTTGTTTTCATCCATTCATATTGCACAAGTTACAGGTGTCCAGACTTTAGAAAGAGTTTTATAAAATATGAGTAAAGAAATATGTATTCAAATCATTCAATCAAAGGAGGTTAACTTGTTGTCTACAACTGTTAATGAAATATTTATGCCTATAAAATCACTCAGTAGATTACTAACTTGAATGAAAAATGCATAAGGTGCAGTTCTTGTAAAAGGTAAAACTGATAAAAGCATCACATGAACTGAAAATGAGTGTCTCTATTTCTCCATGAGCTGAGATGTGTTCCTGCTCTGGACCATCTCTGTGCATCATGTAAGTGAATATTTTTTCCATATGAAATGTCTGTAAAATTAAAGTATATAGTAACATTTACTTAATGAGTTGCAATTATTTATAGTATATAGCACTGTTGTCATGAGCTTTGCTTATTTGTTTGCTTTGAGTTTTATTTCATCTTAAAAGGAAAAAAAAATTACTTAGGAACTTTAGGGCTTTAGCAATTCAAGGATGAGATTTATCAGAAAACCATGTATCCTATAATGCACATTCTACATTATATACTGAAGTTTGTCTTTATATACCTTAAATCAACATCATGGCTCAGAATAACCAATGTTAAAATGTGAGTATATAAACAGAAAATTCATGTTTAAAATTCTTTACATCCAATTTTAAAGATGGGGTTTTATTTGTAATTTTTTCACCACATATCAGTAAGAAAATCTACCCTATATGTAATTCATATGTTGGAAAATTATTTTAATGCTTTTCTTAGCCTAAATCATTCTTTAGTGACTGTCACTATGTGACAGTGATATTCTGCAATATCAGCCACACAATTTTTAAAGGTAGAATTGTGTCCAGCAATATCTGTAAAGTCATTAAATACAGACAGCTTTACTACGGAGTTGTACAGAGTTCCTAGGTTTTTCCACTGAGAATAAAACATGTTTTTCATTTTAGTGAAATGTGGTGGCTCCTATTTTTCTCTTACCTAATAAACATGGAATGCTATAAATTTAATTGTAGAAAGCAGGAGCAGTATTACACTGTATCCCTCTTTTTTTTTTTTTTTGTAGCTGCTCTCTGAAATAAAAATTTCAGGTTTCATTTGCATATTATACATTTTGCTTCAGTCAAAATCAACTTAATACTATGGCTCTACTGCTATTATATTTCCTTGTCTTAAGGATAGTTCAGAAGCACTGTGTATCTGAGTTGTGTCTGATTTTAATACTTAAGGACTTTTAATTGCTAAATTTTCAAAATGCAGACATACATATATGTTTTATGTGTTTAAAACATACTAAAATCTTTTGCAATAAAATCCTGGCAAAGGAATTTCAACAAAAATAAATGTAGCTGTTGGTTCATTGGAGCAGCCATGAAAATTATCTTCAGCATAGGCCTCAGAAGTGGCAGGGCAACCTGCACAGGATCCTTTCTACCTCTATCTACACCTAGGAGGGACAACATTTCAACAACCATCTCTTCACCTTTCCTGAAAGTAGAGAGTCTGTCACCAGGGTTTGTTCTGACCCCAGGACTCAGGAGGGATGACTGATCCACTGCTCTCTCACATGGGTCTTACCAGAAGAGAGCTGATCTCCCAGAAGTGCTAACACAAGCTTTCAGACACACAGGAGGAACAAACTCCAGACAGAGACAGAAAGAACATCTAACACCAGAGATCAACAGATGGGGAAAGGCAAACGCAAGAATCTTACCAACAGAAACCAGACTATGGCTTCATCAGAACCTAGTACTCCCACCACTGCAAGTCCTGGATATCCCAAAACACCAGAAAAGTAAGATTTGGATCTAAAATCATATCTCACATTGATGATAGAGGAATTTAAGAAGGACATGAATAACTCCCTTAAAGAAATACAGGAGAATACAGGTAAATAGGTTCAAGCCCTTAAAGACGAAACACAAAAATCCCTTAATTACATGAAAGCACAAACAAACAGGTAAAGGAATTGAACAAAACCAACCAGGATCTAAAAATGGAAGTAGAACCAATTAAGAAAACAAAAAGAGAGACAACTCTGGAGATAGAAAACCTAGGAAAGAAGTCAGGAGCCATAGATGCAAGCATCAACTATAGAATACAAGAGATAGAAGAATGAATGAATCTCAGATGTACAAGATACCATGGAAAATATTGACACAACAGTCAAAGAAAATATAAAATGCAAAAAGATCCTAACCCAGAGCATCCAGGAAATCTAGGACACTGTTGGGAACCATGAGAGCCCTCAGCTAAATATCCTGCCCCAGCTAATTGAGAACCCGGAGATTAACATCCTGCCTATCACAAGGATGTGAACCCTGAGATTAACATCCTGCCTGACAATCACAAGGATCCAGCTTGGCACTGGGAAAAGAACATTCACGGAAATCCACCCCCTCCCCACCTGTCATCCACCCGCTCCCCACCTGTCACACCGGAGCTCAACCCCAGAAGATCTTGTAAACTTCCATCTCCCTCCTTCCTCTCCCCCTCCCCTCCAAGATTTTTGCCTTAAATATGCTCGGCTGCACTAAGTAAACGGCTCTTGACAAGCAATGTTTCCTTGAGTCCTGTCGTCTCTCTCTCGCCCATTCTTTATTCTCAGGTTGTGACTCTCCTCGTTCCCCCGAATAATGTGACCTGCAGGCCAGGTCAGGACACAATGAGCATACCAAACCTAAGGATAATAGGTATAGAAGAGAGTGAAGACTCCCAAGTTAATGGGCCAGTAAATATTTTCAACAAAATTATACAAGAAAACTTCCCGAACATAAAGAAAGAGATACCTGTGAACATACAAGAAGCATACAGAACTCCAAATATATTGGACCTGAAAAGAAATTCCTCCCATTACATAATAGTCAAAACACCAAATGCACAAAACAAAGAAAGAAAATTAAAACCAGTGAGGGAAAAAGGTCAATTAGCATATAAAGGCAGACCTATCAGAATTACACCAAATTTCTCCACAGAGACTATGAAAGTCAGAAGATCCTGGGTTTATGTCATGCAGACCCTAAGAGAACACAAATGCCAGCAAAACTCTCAATTACCATTAATGGATAAAACAAAGTATTCCATGACATCACCAAATTTACACAATATAATTTCACAAATCCAGCCCTTCAAAGGGTAATAAATGGAAAACTTCAATACAAGGAGGGAAACTATATCCTAGAAAAAACAAAAAAGTAATTTTCCAATAAAACTAAAAGAAGATAACCACATGAACAGATTTCCAACTCTAATAACAAAAATAACAGGATGTAACAATTGCCTTTCCTTCATATCTATTAATATCAATGGATTCAATTCCCCAATAAAAATACATGGACTATCATACTGGGTATGTAAACAGGACCCAACATTTTGCTGCATTCAAGAAACCTACCTCAGTGACAAAGACAGACACTACCTCAGAATAAAAGGCTGGAAAACAATTCTTGAAGCAAATGGTCCAAAGAAAAAAGCTAGAATAGCCATTATAATATCAAATAAAATAAACTGTCACCCTAAAGTGATCAAAAAAATTAAGGAGGAACACTTCATACTCATCAAAAGTATGATCTACCAAGAACTCTCAATTCTGTACCTAAATCCTCCAAATGCAAGGGCATCTACATTCATAAAAGAAACTTTACTAAAGCTCAAAGCACACATTGAACCGCACACAGTAATACTGGGAGATTTCAACACCCCACTCTCTGCAATGGACAAATCATGGAAACAGAAACTAAATACACAGTGAGACTAACAGAAGGTATAAAACAGATGGATTTAACAGATATCTATAGAATTTTTATCCTAAAACAAAAGGATATACCTTCTCAGCACCTCATGGTACCTTCTCTAAAATTGACCATAATTGGTCAAAATGAGGTCTCAACAGATACAAGAAGATTAAAATAATTCCTTGCACCTATCAGGTAACCATGGACTAAGACTGCTCCTCAATAACAACATAAACAGTAGAATGCCCACATATGCGTGGAAGCTTAACAACACTCTACTCAATGATGACTTGGTCAAGGAAGAAATAAAGAAATAAATTAAGGACTTTCTAAAGTTTAATGAAAATGAAGCCACAACATACCCAAATTGATGGGACACAATGAAAGCAGTCCTAAGAGGAAAACTAATAGGTTTTATTGCCTACAAAAAACTGGAGACAGCATGCACCAGCATTTTGACAGCACTTCTGAAAGCTCTAGAACAACAAGAAGCAAATTCACCTAAGAAGAGTTGAAGAGAGGAAATAATCAAACTCAGGGCTGAAATCAACCAAAAAGAAACAAAAAGAACTATCCAAAGAATCAACCAAACCAGGAGCTGGTTCTTTGAGAAAAATCAACAAAATAGATAAACCCTTAGCCCGACTAACTAGAGGGCTCAGAGACAGTATCCTAATTAACAAGATCAGAAATGAAAAGGGAGACATAACAACAGACAATGAGATCCTACTAAAAAAGCCTATACTCTACAAAACTGGAAAACCTGGATGAAATGAATTTTCTAGACAGATACCAGGTACCAAAATTAAATCAAGATCAGATGAGTGATCTAAACAGTCCCATATCTGCTAATGAAATAGAAACTGTCATTAATAGTCTCCCAAACATAAAATGCCCATGACCAGATGGGTTTAATGCAGTTTTATCAGACCTTCAAAGAAGACCTAATACCAATACTTCTCAAACTATTCCACAAAATAGAAGCAGAAGGTACTCTACCCATTGCGTTCTATGAAGCCACAATTACTCTTATACCTAAACCACACAAAGGCCCAATGAAGAAAGAAAACTTCAGGCCAATTTCCCTTATAAATATTGATGCAAAAATAATAAAATTATTGCAAACCAAATCCAAGAACACATCAAAATAATCATCCATCATGATCAATAAGCTTCATCCCAGGCATGCAGTGGTGGTTCAATATATGGAAATCCATCAACATAATCCATTATACAAACAAACTCAAAGAAAAAATCTATATGATCATCTCATTAGATGCTGAGAAAGCATTTGACAAAATCCAACACTCCTTCATAATAAAAATCTTGGCAAGATCAGGAATTCAAGACCCAAACATAACATAGTAAAAGCAATATACAGCAAACCATTGATCAACATCAGACTAAATGGAGAGAAACTTGAAGCAATCCCACTAAAATCAGGGACTAGGCAATGCTGCCCCCTCTCTCCCTACTTATTTTATATTGTAATGAACTCCTAACCAGAGCAATTAGACAACAAAAGGAGATCAAAGGGATACAAATTGAAAAGGAAGATGTCAAATTATCACTATTTGCAGATGATATGATAGTATACTTAAGAGACCCCAAAAATTCCACCAGAGTGCTCCTAAACCTGATAAAAAAATTCAGCAAAGTAGATGGATATAAAATTAACTCAAACAGATCTGTGGCCTTCCTCTACACAAAGGATAAACAGGCTGAGAAAGGGAAACAAAACCCTTCACAATAGTCACAAATAATGTAGAATACATTGGTATGACTCTAATTAAGCAAGTGAAAGATCCTATGAGAAATACTGCTAGTCTCTGAACAACGAAATAGAGGAAGTTCTCAGAAGAGGGAAAGATTTCCCATGACAATGGATTGGCAGAATTAATACACTAAAAATGGCCATCTTGCCAAATTAAATCTACAGATTCAACGCAATCCCCATCAAAATTCCAAATCAATTCTTCAAAGAGTAGGAAAGAGCAATTTGCAAATTGATCTGATATAACAAGAAACCTGGGATAGCAAAAACTATTCTCAACAATAAAAGAACCTCTGGTGAAACCACCATCCCTGATCTAAAGCTATACTATAGAATAATTGTGATAAAAACTGCATGGTACTGGTACAGTGACAGGCAAGTGAATCAATGGAATAGAAAGGAAAACCCAGAAATGAATCTACAAACCTATGGTCATTTGATCTTTGACAAAGGAGCTAAAACCATCCAGTGGTAAAAAGACAGCATTTTCAACAAATGGTGCTGGCTCAACTGGGGGTTATCATATAGAAGAATGCAAATCAATCCATTCCTATCTCCTTGTACAATGCTTAAGTCCAAGTGGATCAAGGGCTTCCACATAAAACCAGATACCCTGAAACTAATAGAAAAGAAAGTGGGGAAGAGCTTCAATCACATGGGCACAGGGGAAAATTTCCTGAACAGAACATCAATAGCTTATGCTCTAAGATCAAAAATTGATAAACGGGGCCTCATATAATTACAAAACTTCTGAAAGGCAAAGTACACTGTCAATAGGACAAAGGGGCAACCAACAAATGGGAAAAGATCTTATTGATCTTATATCTGATTGATGGCTAATATCCAATATATACAAAGAACTCAAGAAGTTAGACTCCAGAGAACCAAATAACCCTATTAAAAAATGTGGTATAGAGCTAAATAAAGAATTAACTGAGGAATACCAAATGGCTGAGAAGCACCTAAAGAAATGTTCAAATCCTTAGTCTCAGAGAAATGCAAATCAAAACAACCCTGAGATTCCACCTCACACCAGTCAGAATGGCTAAGATCAAAACTCAGGTAACAGCAGATGCTGGTGAGGTTGTGGAGAAAGAGGAACACTCCTTCATTGCTGGTGGGATTGCAAGTGGTTACTCTGGAAATCAGTTTGGCGGTTCCTCAGGAAACTGGAAATAGTAGTACTACCTGAGGATTCAGTTATACCACACCTGGACATGTACCCAGAAGATGCTCCAACATGTAATAAGGACACATGCTTCACTATGTTAATAGCAGGCTATTTATAATAGCCAGAAACTGGAAACAACCCACATGCCCCTGAAGAGAGGAAAGGATACAGAAAATATGGTACTTTTACACAATGGAGTACTGCTCAGCTATTAAAATAATGTATTTATGAAATTCATAGGTGTAGTGACTATTCCTGGTTGTCAACTTGACTATATCTGAAATGAACTACAATCCAGAATTAGAAGGCTCACCTGGCCCTACTCTGGAGGCTGAGAGCGTAATTTCCAACCTGAATCTTGGCATGGAGATCTTGAGGCATAGTGGCTATGAATCCCAGAGGATTAAGATAGAAAGATCTATGAGTTCAAGATCATCTGGGATCAAAGGTGTGGTGGTATAGTGGCTATGAATCCTAGAAGATTAAGACTGGAAGATCTATGAGTTCAAGCAAGGTCATCTGGGGTTAAAGGTGTGGTGACACACACCTTTAACCTGGGCCACACCTTTTGCTGGAGACCTATATAAGGACATTGGAAGAAAGAAAGCTCTCTCTGCTTCATCTGTTTGCCTTGTGGGACTGAGCAACTGCTGGATCCTTGGACTTCAATTCAAAGCTGCTGTTAACCACTGTTGGGAGTTGATTGTTGGGAGTTGGACTTACAGACTGTAAGTCTGCAATAAATTCCTTTACTACATAGAGACTACCATAAGTTCTATGATTCTAGCGAAGCCTGACTAATACATTAGGGAAATGGATGCATCTGTAATATATCATCCTGAGTGATGTAATCCAATCATAAAAGAACACACATGGTATGCACTCACTGATAAGTGGATATCAGCCCAGAAGATCAGAATACCCAAAACACAATCCACAAAACACAAGAAACTCAATAAGAAGGAAGACCAAAGTGTGGATACTTCGATCCTTCTTAGAAGAGGGAACAAAATATACATGGAAGGAGTTGCAGAGATAAACTATGAAACAGAGTCTGAAGGAAGGACAATCTAGAGACTGCTCCACCTGGGAATCCTTCTTATATTCAGTCACAAAACCCAAACACTATCTTGGATGCCATCAAGTGCTGGATGACAGGAGCCTGATATAGCTGTCTCCTAAGAGGCTCTGACAGTACCTGACTAATATAGAAGTAGAGGCTCACAGTCATCCATTGGACTGAGCACAGGGTCCCCAGTGAAGGAGCTAGAGGAAGGACCCAAGGAGCTGAAGGGGTTTGGAGCCCCATAGGAGGAACAACAATATGAGCTAACAAGTACCCTCAAAGCTCCCAGGGAGTTAACCAAAGAGTACACATGGTGGAACTCATGGCTCCTGCTGCATATGTAGCAGAGGAAGGCCTTGTCTGTCATCAATGGGTGGAGAGGCCCTTGGTCCTGTGAAGGTTCTATGCCACAGTATAGGGGAATGAATGCCAAGACCAAGAAGCTGGAGAGGGTGGTATGTTGGTAAGGAAGGGGAGAGGGAAAGGAACAGGTTTTTTTTTTTTTTTTCCACATGGGAAACCGGGACAGGAGATATAATCTGAAACGTAAATAGAGAAAATATCTAATGAAAAGTAAAACAAAAATGTTTAATTGAATAAATTTCAATTAAAAGTTTTTAAAAACTTGACACATTAATTACAATTGGTACATTGAAAGAGAATTTTACTAACAAACACTAAATTTAATAGAAGTTCAATAAAATCAGAATATTTTGTAGTATAATGAATCTAGTTGCTTTTTATTTATAACTCCTTTTATCTATAATATATTTAAATGGGATAACATTCTAATTTGTATGCAGAAGTAATATGATTTGAAAATGTAATTTTCTTCTTTTAAATCTCAATGTAAATAATTTTTTATTATGTGTAATTCCTCATCTTTCTGGATATTACTTACTTCAGTAATATTTTTTATTATGTTCCAATGGCTCTTCTTGCTTTCTACTTTACATGAAATACCCACTAACTGCTTCCTCAGAAAAACTATAGCTAATGTGTAAACCTCACACATTTCAGAACTCTGGAACCAGAAAGCACTTACTGAAGGTAACAAAATATATTTTATTTAAGAAACTATTATGATCAAAAATTTCTGAAAGCTACATTGTTACTGAAATTACACAACTGAGATTTTTGACACATTTATAAAAAATCAGCTAAATAGTTGAATGTTTTACATTTTGTTTGTGGAACATGTTATCTCACTGCATTACAGATTATGTACACCTGTTTAATGGTGCTAAATTTCTTCTTAAAACATATTCCATATTATGTGCTGGATTTAATTATCTTTCATAATATTTAAATTTTATGAATGATCACACTGTTTATGAGAGAATATTCTGTATTCATTTTCCCTTATATTTATAGAAGCCCCAAATTACTACCTACTGTCTCTTTCCATCAATTATCTGTCACAGAATTCCAGTACCAGGTGCAAACATTTCTATCCACACTTTGTGTGTTTGTGTTTAAAGATTTTTCTGTCCAGTAACTATGTCAATATGTTTGAAGTAAAATTCCCTTTCAAAATCTTCTCCCGAGCCAGACAATGGTAGCTTTAATCCCAGCACTTGGGAGGCAGAGGCAGGTGGATTTCTGAGTTCGAAGCCAGCCTGGTCTAGAGAGTGAGTTCCAGGAAAGCCAGGGCTACACAGAGAAACCCTGTCTCAAAAAAACAAAAACAAAAACAAACAAAATATTCTCCCTCTCCTCTCTTGCCCCTTCTGTTTTTGTTTCTCTCTTCCTCCATGTCTATAATCTGTGTTTAAATGAGCACCTTCTTATTCTGTTGGGCTGACTTCCACACAATTATTACAATCTGAAAACTGACAACTCTTCTATATCTTCTGGTGGTACTTTTGTGCAGCTTTTCTTTCTTTTTGCTTCTTCTTTCTTTCTTTCTTTCTTTCTTTCTTTCTTTCTTTCTTTCTGTCTGTCTGTTTGTCTGTCTTTCTCTCTTTCTGTCTTTCTTTCTCTCTCTTTCTTTCTTTCTTTCTTTCATTTCTTTTTTTGGATAGAAGCTAAGATGCTCTAACTACCTTCAATGCTCTCCATTCCTTATAGTACATGCTTAAAATATCTGTGCTTTGGTTACCATGGTGGAGGAAGGGAGAGAGGGAGGGAGAGAGGGAGGGAGGGACAAAATTCTGACCCATAATTGTTCCTCTCTGAAAGACCTGCAGGGATGAAAATGGAGAAGAACCTGTGGTTAGAAAGACCAGCAACAGGCCCAAAGTGGGATCCAGCTCAAGGGAGGTCCCAAGGCTCGACACTATTGCTGTGGCTATGGAGCACTCAGAAAGAGGGACTTATTATGATTGCCTTGTGAAAGACCCAACAAGCAGGTGAAAGAGTCAAATGCTGATATTTGCCTCTAACCAATGGACAGAAACTGCTGACCTCTGTGGTTGAATAAGGGAAAAGGTGGAAGAAGCTGAGGAGGATGTTGACCCTATAGAAGGACCAGCATGTCTCAATTAATCTGGATCCTCGAGATCTCTCAGATACTGGAACATCAACCAAGAACCATACACCAGCTGATATGAGGCCTCCAACACATATACAGCAGAGAACTGCTAGGTCTGGGTTCAGTCAGAAAAGATGCACCTAATCCTCAAGAGACTGGAGACCCCAGAGAGGGGAAGCTCTGATGGGATGAGAGGTAGGAGGTTGGTGACATCCTATTGGAGACAAGGGACAGGGAGGAGGTATGGGATGTGGAACAGTCACAGAATATACTGGGAGGGGAACAAAATCTGAAGTGTAATGAAGAAAAATAAATAAATAATAATTTTTTAAAAAGAAAAAATATTTCCTTGCTAAAGAATATCATTCCTGTGAAATATCTGGAAATATTTTCTACTGGCAAATTCCATATTATCATGATATGGTTTATCACAATGAACAGAAACTTATTTTTAAAAATATCCAAAATTAGTAAACGAATTACAAATTATTGCTTGTGCAATAGTGAGTGAAAACATTATCTCTGCTTGCTCATGAGTAAAATAAACATTGACAGATGACACATATGGATAGTGTTGTTTGCATCTTAGAAGGACATGGTTAGCTGAGGGGATTTTGATGTTTTATGATAGACATCGGCATCAATCTTGCCTTTTAATCAGGCTGGAATTTTCTTTATTATAGTTGGGATTAATAAATTGTCATACATTAAGTTATATATTTTTCTCTAAGATTACTTAATAAAGAGACATGTTTTCAAAGGTAATTTAAAACAAAGAGAGTAGTGCCTCATGTACAAATATTCAGAAAAATAAGAGAATCCTACAGCTGTAATTTGACATGGATGGGAACAACTAGTTTATCTAGCATTACACACAACTAGAAAAGACAGGCTAGTGCATAATTAAGTGAGGTTAATAGAGAAATTAAGAGGCTCAGCATTCCTTTCTAAACCCAGGTAGAAGAACTCTGCAGCCCCTTCTGTGGAACATTCAGTTTGTTACTGTAACATAGATCACTGTTTTCCTTTGCTCATTCCTGGAACCTCAGACCCTTATGTTTCTTTCCACTGCATCCTGCCCACTCTCTTCACATTTGCAAAAGGTAAGCAATCCAGAGTGTGTCACTTTAAGCCATGAATCATCTCTACTATGTACCAGCAATTGGCTGGTACTTCACTCCTTAAATGTCAGCTAGGAAAGTCAACATGCCCATAGCTTTCCTAGCATGAACTGATGAAAATGAATTATTTCTGACAAGAAACATTTTTGAAAGTGTAATCTATTTCATAAAGAACCACAGTGGAAGTGGTGGAGCTGACATACTACAAAGAACCTTTACTTTTACCAATATTAATTTCTCTTTATGTTAGAGTACATTATCCATTTTATACTAACCCATGCGATTTTAAAACAGATGTGAATTATGTGAATACAAAAATACTACAGTTCCCATCTCAAAGACCAAATGAGAAGTTTATCTTTGAGCCAAATATGAGGAAAAATGAGACAGATTTAGGTTTTCTAAATGTTATGCCATTATAGACATAGTTACATACACTTTTTATTGGTGACCAAACAAGTAAAAGTCTAAATCAACATATTTGACAAATACATTGAGGGAGGCCAAAGCTATCTCAATGAACGCAAAGCAAGCAAGCAATAGCAACAAAAGCAAACTTCTCCAGGTTTTAAAATGAATTCTGGTAATGTCAGCTTTGGGACTGATAAATGCTGGTATTCTGATAGGAATGATAATTCACAAGGATACTGCGTCAAAACACTTGGACAATGGGAAGGTTTCTCAGGACTACTAGTAGCCCCAGAATTGACACTGGCCTGCTACTTTTTAACTCTCTCTGATTTCAAGCTTCTCTTTGTTTCTTGAAGAAGATTTAACACAGGGACAGCTTTACTTTCTAGCTGCTGCCTCCTCTATCTCTCTCTCTCCTTCCTTCCTTCCTTCCTTCCTTCCTTCCTTCCTTCCTCCTTCCCCCCTCCCTCCCTTCCTCCCTCCCTTCCTTCTTTCCTTCCTTTCTTCCTTCCTTCCTTCCTTTCTGTTGTCTCTTTTGTTCATTTTTTTCTTATAAGTATATCAATTCACAATTTCAAATTTCTGAAAAAAAATTCAGAAGTATTTTATCACTGAGCAGAAACCTGAAAGTACAGTTTTCAAAACAAATATCTATTTGAAACCTCAAAGTGTTGGTTTCTTAAAAAAATTAACCTAAAGATTTTTTTTATTAGATGTTTTCTTTATTTACATGTCATACAATATCTCCTATTTCTCCTATTTTTTCTCTCCAAAAAAGAAGAAAATAGAATAAAACAAAACAAAAAACAAAAACAAAAACAAACCTCTGTTCCCTCCCCGCTCCCCCTGCTTACCACCCCACCTTCTCCTAATTACTGGCCCTGGCATTCCCCTACACTGAGGTATAGAACCTTTACAGGGCCAAGGGCCTATCCTCCCATTGATGACCAACTTGGCCATTCCAGGCTATATATATGCTGCTGGAGCCATGACTCCCACCATGTGTACTCTTTGGTTGGTGGTTTAGTTCCTGGGACCACTGAGGGTACTAGGTAGATCATACTGTTGTTCATCTTAAGGGGCTTCTAGCCCTTAAGCTCCTTGGGTCCTTTCTCTAGCTCCATCATTAGGGACCCTGTACTCAGTCCAATGGATGGCTTTGAGCCTCTATTTCTGTATTAGTCTGGTACTGTCAGAGCCTATCAGAAGACAAATATTTCAGGCTCCTGTTAGCGAACACTTGTCAGCATCTACAATAGTATCTGGATTTGATGATTGAATATGGGAAGGATTTCCAGGTAGAGCAATCTCTGGATTGTACTTCCTTCAGTCTCTGTTCAATAGTTAGTCTCTACAACTCCTTTCATGGGTATTTTGTTCCCCCTTTTAAGAAGGAATGAAGTATCCACACTTTGGTCTTCCTTCTTCTTGAGTTTCTTGTGGTTTGTGGATTGTATTTTGTGTATTCTGATCTTCTGGGCTAATATCCACTTATCAGAGAGTGCATACCATGTGTGTTCTTTTGTGATTGGGTTACCTTACTCAGGATGATATTCTCCAGATCTATCCATTTCCCCAAGAATTTCATAAATTCATTTTTTAATAGCTGTGTAGTAGTACATTGTGTATATGTACCACATTTTCTGTATCCATTCCTCTCTTGAGGGACATCTGGGGTGTTTCCAGAATCTGGCTATTATAAATATGGCTGCTATGAACATAGTGGAGCATGTGTCCTTATTACATGTTGGAGTATATTCTGGATATGCCCATGAGTGGTATAGGTGGGTCTTCTATATCCAATTTCCAGAGGAACTGCCAAACTGATTTCCAGAGTGGATGTACCAGCTTGCAATCCAACCAGCAATGAAGGAGTGTTCCTCTTTCTCCACAACCTCATCAGCATCTGCTGTCACCTGAGTTTTTTATCCTACCCATGCTGACTGGTGTGAGGTGGAATCTCAAGGTTGTTTTGATTTGCATTTCCCTGATGACTAAGGATGTTGAACATTTCTTTAGGTGCTTCTCAGCCATTTGGTATTCCTCAGTTGAGAATTCTTTGTTTAGCTCTGTACCACATTTTTTTAATAGGGTTATTTGGTTCTCTGGAGTCTAATTTCTTGAGTTCTTTATATATATTGGATATTAGTGCTCTATCAGATATAGGATTGGTAAAGATCTTTTCCCAATTTGTTGGATGCCATTTTGTTCTGTTGACAGTGTCTTTTGCCTTACAGAAGTCTCATAATTATATGAGGTCCTGTTTGTCAATTCCTGACCTTAGAACATAAGCTATTGATATTCTGTTCAGGAAATTTTCCCCTGTGCCTATGTGCTCGAGGATCTTCCTCACTTTCTTTTTTATTAGTTTCAGGGTATCTGATTTTATGTGGAGGCCCTTGATCCACTTGGAATTAAACATTGTACAAGGAGATAGGAATGGATTGATTTGCATTCTTTACATGCTAACTGCCAGTTGAGCAAGCACCATTTGTTGAAAATGCTGTCTTTTTGCCACTGGATGGTTTTAGCTCCTTTGTTAAGAATCAAGTGGCCATGGGTTTGTGGGTTCATTTCTGGGTCTTCAATTATAATCCATTGATCTACCTGCCTGTCACTGTACCAATACCATGCAGTTTTTACCACAATTGCTCTGTAGTACTGCTTAAGGTCCAGGATGGTGATTCTACCAGAGATTCCTTTATTGTTGAGCATAGTTTTTGCTTTCCTAGGTTTTTTGTTATTCCAGATGAATTTACAAATTGCTCTTTCTAAGTCTGTGAAGAATAGAGTTGGAATTCTGACGGGGATTGCATTGAATCTGTAGATTCCTTTCGGCAAGATGGCCATTTTTCTATATTAATCCTGCCAATCCACAAGCAAACATGGAAGATCTTTCCATTTTTTTGAGATCTTCTTCAATTTCCTGCTTCAGAGACTTGAAGTTTTTGTCAAACAGAACTTTTACTTGCTTAGTAGGAGTCATACCAAGGTATTTTATATTATTTGTGACTATTGAGAAGGGTGTTGTTTCCCTAATTTATTTCTCCACCTGTTTATCCTTTGTGTAGAGGAAGGCCATGGATATGTTTGAGTTAATTTTATATCCAGCTGCTTTACTGAAGTTGTTTATCAGGTTTAGGAGCTCTCTAGTGGGATTTTTGGGGTCACTTAAGTATAATATCATATCATCAGCAAATAGTGATAATTTGACTTTTTCCTTTTCAATTCATATCCCTTTGATCTCCTTTTGTTGTCTAATTGCTCTGGCTAGGACTTCAAGTACAATATTGAATAGGTAGGGAGAGAGTGGGCAGCCTTGTCTAGTCCCTGATTTTAGTGGGATTGCTTCAAGCTCAATAAAACACCAAAAGATATTTTCTTTGAACAATTTGGTTTGCTTAAGTTTAAGTGTCTTCTTGACTGGGACAAGAGTAGGAAACCTTTATATTGAATATTACCCAAAGCATCTCTGATGACATTAACATTGCACTGGTAAGTTGAGTAAAACTGATTGTCTTATTAATGTGGGTAAGTTTTCCAAAGTCAAATCCAATTATCAAATAAGTCTTGATAGGAGATAAGTCTTTCTGTCTGTTTTTCTGAAGATGGGAGCTTATTGTCTCCTGTCTCAAGATTACAACTTTATTTATGGACTTTATTTTATACCTGTTGCTGTACCATCACTTTTATTCTATCCAAATAGTTGACTGTTATCCTTGGAATTTTTCAGCCTACAAAGAAACATGGACCAATTTCTTAGAGTGTGTTTATTTTTTATGTAAAATAGTATAATATAAGGTATATCTTCTTATGTGTCTCTCTGCCTTGTCTCTGTATATTTTTTTCTGTATTGGTCTCTGTCTCTGTCCCTCTCTCTTGCTCTCTCTATCTCTGTGGGTTTATGAAATTATGACATTGACTGTTTTTTTGAAGAGCTTCAGGGCAATACTTATGCTCTAATGTTGATATTTTCTAATAAAAACAAAAATATAATTCTCCCATAGAGCTGGGGCGACTCCTTAACAGTGGAAAGCATTTGCTGTTCTTTCAGAGCCTTCAGGTTTGTCCATATCTACTGCACCTCCAGTTCCAGGTTACCCAATTCTCTCTTTTGGTCTTAGCCAGCACTGTACAGAGGTGGTGCACATCAGTACACTAAGGAACACATGACTAGTCATAAATTATATTAGAAGACTAAACCTTTTTTCTTTTTTAAAATTACTTTATATTTTACACTCCATATTCCATTCCCCACCACCTACCCCTAACTGCTCCACACCCCATATTTCCACCTCACACCCCTTTCTCCACATGGATGCACCAACCCCCAACCCCACCTAATCTCTAAATTTCTTGAGGCTTTCTGTCTCTTGAGGTTTAGGTGCATCATCTCTGAATGAACAGAGACCCAGAAGTCCTCTACTGTATGTATGTTGGGGGCCTCATATGAGCTGGTGTATGCTGTTTGTTTGGTAGTCCAATTTTTGAGACATCTCAGGAGTCCAGATTAATTGAGACTGCTGGTCCTCCTACAGGATTGCTCTCCTCCTCAGCTTCTTTTAACCTTGCCTAATTCAACAACAGAAGTCAGCTGCTTCTGTCCATTGGTTGGGTGCAAATATGTGCACCTGACTCTTTCAACTGCTTGTTGGGTCTTTTAGAGAGAAAAATAAATTTCTTAAAAGGATTATTATCTCCAGAATCTCCACTAGTGAACATTCACCATTTTCTGTAAATGCTTACCTCTCTACAAAATTAACAATACTTTTCATTTTACATCTCTACTTATTCAGATCTCAAAGAGATTGGACAATGAACAAACGTATGTTGAGATTAAACATAAATAAAAATCTAAAAAAATCTAAAATTCCTTAATAAATGATTGATAAGTTATTTATGAATATATGTTGGGAAGACTGAAGTCAAAGTAGCTATGTATTTCTAAATGATTAGGAGAGAGTTCACTCAAGAAAAGAGGGGGAATAACATTCTTTCCAACATCCATGATGGATATATGTGCAAAATTGTTTATGTGTCAGATTAGTACTATAAAATGAAGCTGTATTAGCTTGCTTGGCTAGCTATAGAAATCTATTGTCAAAGATCTTATTCATTTATGACTTAAATAGAGTGGAATGCCAGGGCTAGGAAGCAGGAGTTCATAGGTTGGTGAGCAGGGGGAGGGGGGAGGAGATAAGGGGTTTTCAGAGGGGAAACCAGGAAAGGGGAGAATATTTGAAATGTAAATGAAGAAAATATCTAATAAAAAAGTGAATGCTTAAAGAAACTGTGACAGTTGCCTTTTATCTTATAAATATACAGAAGTGAATATAAGATTTTTAAAATTATAAAGATTGAAAATGACTTGTACCCAATAATCAATTCTCTGAGTGAGTATTTTGATGAATGTCTTCTTCTAATTATAAATGCATGTTTCAATTTTATTAATTTACTAATCTGTGCAAACATTTATTGCTTACCCTCTGCCTATTAAAACAATTTCTTTGTCTTTATTTACTGTATATTTTATTATTTTCTGGGCAAATGTATTATCTCCTCACAAATAATGTGGAAATAAATTTTAAATTTCTGTATTTTGCAGAACAATGATAAAAGGAAAGGCTTTATATATGAAACATTTGGTTGGTAATTGCCATGCCCACTCATCTACTCCAGTTAAGTCTACAGTATCAGGACTGAAAGCCTGATCATGGACCAGAGGCAATTTGACTTCAAAGGGCGTTTGTGCCTCCTGGGTATTCAGTCTTTCGTTGGCATCTCCTAACTCAGACATGTTCCAAATTAGTCTTTCCAATAGTCAACACACCTTCTTATTCAGGTATAAAGGTACCCCAAGAAATTATTTTAAATGGCTAAAACTTAAGATTGGGTGTTGTTCCCTGGCCAGCACAGCATTCCAATATATCCTAATTCATTACCAAGCTGTTGTTAGCTTGGAATTTCTCACAAGGAAGCTGCCTTATCAGACATGGTGTCCTCAGAGTTAGGAGTAGAGGTCAGGCACTATTGTTAATTGTAAACATAGAATTCTCAGAGCAGTCCAACAGACGACAGAATTGATTTACATACCTTAGAGTAATTGAAG
The DNA here is from genome assembly GCF_008632895.1 of Mastomys coucha. Classification (NCBI taxonomy): domain Eukaryota; kingdom Metazoa; phylum Chordata; class Mammalia; order Rodentia; family Muridae; genus Mastomys; species Mastomys coucha. The sequence continues at coordinate 66,105,627 of NW_022196894.1, read as the reverse complement.
GACTTCCCTCAATTAAGGGCATTCTCAGGAGCTGCTAGATTGGGACTTCCTGATGCTTGCCTCCAGCAGACCCAGAGAATTAGCTTGGGACTGCCAAAATAGCCCCAGCTGGGAGGGTACCACTGCTCTTCTGCTTCACACCTAGATCTTACCAACCTTGATGTGACTGTCACTTGCCTGCGTGACTTCTGTCTTACTCTCTGATCTTACTGACCTTGGTGTGGCCCTCACCTGCCTATGTGACTTTTGCCATCTGCCCTGTTTTCTATATATTATATAAGCCTGGTTTTCACTTTGTGCATGGACTTAGACTTGGACTTACTCTTACATTCAGATTCAAGACAGAGCATTCGAGCTTCAAGTCTCATGCAGGCCGCAGCGCCCACCCCCTCCCCGGCCCAGAGCACTCGGGCTTGGGGGTGCAGCACCTGTCCAGAAGAGGTGGTTGCTTTAGACCCAGTGTGTTTCAGATGGCCTAAGAGGTACGTCGACCGCTGAGCTGCCAGATTTTTCATTTTTCTTTTGTAATGACTGTAAAAGTCTGATAGCGTTTTTGAGAAATACATTTAGATTCAGCACTTCCTTGTGTTAACTCTGTCACTCGCTAAATTTTTTACCCACCTGACCAGAAGTCTCATACTGCAGAACATGAGGTCCCTGCAACGAACCTAGTCCATGGCAGGTAATGCTTTGTATAATCTTATAATCACAGTTCTATGCCATGTGAGTATTTTATATTATTAGACTACTTACAGATTTATGTTTCTACCTCTCATAGTAAATATATTAAGTTCATCTTTAATAAACATAAAGTTTCTCGAATGCCATTTAGTGTAGTGCAAAGAAACCAGAGTATTCAATAATCTGTTGCTAATGGGTGCACATGACATGAACATTTTAATCTCTAAATATCACACAATTTATTTATTATCATTTTTCTATAGATAAGGTTGACCTATTTTCAAAGCTCAACTACATATTGCATATGTAAATGTCATCCTTCCTATATTATTTTCATGACTTGCAGATGCTAACATGTAGATTCTCCAAAAAATGTGCTAAATAACTTGTACAATGAAAACTACTTTAAAATAATTATTTTTCATCTCTAGTAAAATATTCATATAACCTCAGATGAAGTTGTGAACACAAAGGCATCCCTAAGGAAATCAAGTCTTGTTCCCTTCACAGGAAAATGTTTGTATCATTTTACAGAGATGCCCAGTTTGTATGAGTAGTGAGTATCCTTTTTCTGACTTTAGAGATAGAATGTTCTAGGCATGACATGCTTGACAAACACTGATCTCTAAAGCTGTGGGTTTTCTCCTTTAAAATAAAGAGGAGTTTTGGTTTTAATTAAGCTTCTCATATTTTCCAGGGATGCAGAAGAAATTAACAAGAGCTCTGAGGCTCAGAGGCAAATATACTCAGTTTGAAAAGTATTGACAATAAATAACTCAGGATTATACTTCAATCCTAACTTCAAATTCCAAAGACATATACTCTGGAGAAAAGAGAAAAAAAGTGATGTTTCAAGCAAGTCTAATCTTAATGTTGTCCCTTTTTTGCTACAGATATTTTGTAGCCAACTCTAGAACATTCTGCACAGTTTGTATTACTAACTCTGTAATCTCTTTTTCACTTACAGTGAAAGTTTGAATTTAAGCTGTGTTCTCTGAGGTAAAGGGTCAGAGGTTTTTCCACTAAGCCACCAAAGTCCTCATTTCTAATATTTTGAGCCTGGGAATTTCTTTGTGACAGAAGACACTCATGAGGAATTATGTACTGTGCCTGAGGGTGAAGAAGTACCGGAGAGGCTGCCTTATCAAGGGTAAGCTTACTGCAGTCTCATGGATTTTGACCTTGACAATGACACAAAACTTCTGTTAAATGCTAAATAGTTCTACTGCTTAACTTTGTAACAAAACAATCCCTAGGATCTTTTTATTTTAAAAAATGAAAGTTGTGTATGTGTATGGTAGTCAAGATAGTATAAAAATATGTTTAGTATTGAACTTTAAGAAATTGAAACTCAAAGACTGAAAACTTTATGAACATTGGGTCAGAAAAACTTTAGGGATGAACCTGGAAAGGGTTTTGTCATCCTGTTTGATATTTTCAGGCACAGTTTGTCTCTCATCAATGATAATAATTTCAGTTCAGTAGTTTGTCTCATTTTGAAAATGTGCATACTATTGCCAAAGAAACAAAACAGAATCTTTTATACGTTTTTAAAAAGCAGGTGATCATTAAATATTTTTATTAAATGTATATATATGTATATACATATACATATTCATCAAACAGATAAAATATATATATATTCATCAAAACAAATAAAAACAATTGCTATTATTGTAATTGCAAATTTTCATACTATAGAAGATAAAATGCTTTAATAGTAAATCAGAAAAGTATACCTGATATTATGCCCTGTGTTTTAAGCAAACAATATATGTACAATGGAATATAATCTTACTAATGCATATAACTGTAAGCCAAGAGTACTATCCTATATAGGTTATGATTTTTCCTAATGTGTAGAAATAGCAGCATCTCCTTATTATCAAGAATTATGAGGTTGGATCTGTTTTTGGATTACTTTCCCCAAACTGATTTATAGCTGTGTAGAGTAAAGCCTTGAGTAATTCAATTTTATTGTGGAATGGCAGGAAACAGATTTTTAAAAACACTAATACCCTTACCATTTCTCAAGCTAACAGAATCCTTAGTAGAAACAAATATCTATGATTGTTCAAGGTGATAAATGAAACAACTATTTGCTTCTCCCACATGAGAAAAATACTTAAAAATTCAAAAGAACTTAGATTCAAAAACATGTGAAATAAAAAAGACTTAATATGTCATAAATGCAGCATATATTTGTGTTTATATAATTAAATTTCTGAAGACATTAATATTCCTTAATTAAAAATTTTCTCTTACAGAAAATAATAATATTTAGATTTAAAACATTTTAAATAATTTCTCATCAAAACCCTTTTTTTTCAAGTGAAGAAATTGGGGGTGGTGTAATATCACAATTAAGGAGTTAGCAAAAGGATCCCAAGGACCTAAGGATCCAAGTAGAAAAGGCCAGTCATGGTGGTGTAAACATTTTATCCTTGGACTGAGAAGGTAAAGACTGGAGGTCTGACTGGATTCCATGTCTCCAACCTACTTAAATTATTGTGCTCGTGGTCTCAGTGTAAGATATTGTTATTCAAATAACATGTTTGGTAACATCTATGGAGAAAAGATAATCACAATTTTCTTTGTCCTTCACACACACCTGGATACTGGAGAAAATATACACATAACCACACAAATGGTTTTTAAATATAATTATATTCATGGCATTGTTGAAATTATTTTTAGAATGTGTCCATGTCAATTTGTGCAACTTTATTGACTAAATATATGCCAATATTGCCTTCATAAATATACCAGATATCCATGTATTTAAAAAGTCTTGAAGGTATTTGGAAGTTGTTATCCCCAAAGCATACTGATTTGCTCTACTGGTAGTATTAAACTAAAAGTAATTTCTCAGTGTTGCTATTGAAAGTAGCTACTGAACTTAGTATAAATGGGATAAAAATAAGTAGAAAAGGGAATTAAAATAAACCATTTCTCCAATTACTCTAAATATTAAAAATTAGAATGCTGTAACTCAAAGCTCACCTAATTGTTCTACAAACCAGTCTTCCCCGCATGTTTTGAGAATATTTCCAGACAAAGAAAATAATAATATTGTAAAACTAAGTTTTTTTACAAAGAAAACAAAAACTTAAAAGCACATGGGAACCCTCAGCGGATTTGATTCTTTTGTTTCTGTTGAGGATTCTTCATTGGCTGGCATACATAGCTAATTCTACACTGAATCACCATGAGCCTTGTCATAAGTGACAAGTAGCTATACTTCTTACCTGACTCTAAGCCAACTTCCCCTTCTTTTCTGATACTTTCTTCCTATCTTCTCTTATCACAAAAATGGAAACCACTGGGTAAACATAACATTGCCTGTATCTATGAACACTTTTCTCAATAGTCACAGGATATCTGAGCATCCGTATAATATTCTTATCTTCTCAATTCTCAAAACAAACAAAACAAAACAAAAACCAAATAAATACTCTAGCAAATATTTCTTATGTACTTTTTATTCTACCATACTACTATAATACAAGGATAGGGATTTCATTTCTCCACCTTCACATCAATACTCAAATGTCCTAAATTTCCTAATGGTGATTTGTCTTGATTGAGATGAATCTATAGCAGATTCATCCTTAAAGCAAAGAAGAATTGATTTCTAGATTTTTGCATACATATTAGAAAAGACTATTCCACAGTACAAATTCTGTGCATGTCACTTGTACAAGAACTGCTAATCCTATCTCACTAATAGATATATTAAGCTGTGGGATATACAATGAGAAAATGAACCTATATTTTCTTTTAGTTAAGTGTCTTTGATGTTTACTATTTGCATAGAAATGCATCACTTTTACTAACAACTTGGCAAGAAAAGATTGATTCAAAAGATAATCAAATATAACAATTATATGTTATTTAAAACTTAAACTCTTATAATCCATTGGTACCCAACAGATTCTATATTTGCTTATTTGTTCCCAAGAACTTATGTTATTATCATAATTTAAAAGAAATACCAAATATAAAATTCTCCCTGTATTAGAAGAAATCTCCCCCAGGGGCTGGAGAGATAACTCAACAGGCAATAGCAACTTCTGAACTATGTTCAGTTTCCAGCTTCCACCTAGTGGGTTAAAAAAAAAAATCAATATTTCCAGTACTATTTGACCCAGTGCTCCCATATGGCTTCTTTAGACATCAGAACTACATGCAGTAAATTTCTATACATGCCGAACAAATGCTCATAAAAAAGAAAACATTCATCACTTAAGAGTTTAATGTTTCCTTAATATATGCAAGAGCTTAACTATGTCCTCCTGAAAAAAAATTAAATATATTAAGAGCTTCTTATTCCAAGAGGCAATATCATGGTCACAGTAGCAAATTGATCAAAACGTTATCGAAGAAAACAACATCAACACAGTAAATAGTCTAGCATCTGATGTAAAACCACTCACACACTCTTGAGCTCTAAGTTGGTTGGGCATCTGCACTTTTCTGACACTGTCATCAACATCCACACAGTCTTGTAGACTCAGACCAATTTCATTCCACAGCTGTCACTTCCATTGGTATTTGTCCTGGAATCTTAGTACCTCCAATATTATGGAATCTCTACTCCAACTCAGACTTCATCTTCCCTAATACCCTTTATTAACTCTCATAGTACCAGTACTCAATTTTCTTAATGAGTTCTTCAACACTGAGACCTCCTCAACTGAGGCTGCACCTTCATCAGTGGCCTCTCCTTGCCTCTCATATGCCTTCAAAACCAGTCCCATTTGAACCACTCTGTCCTTAAGAAAATGGTATTGCTCTGGCTTTCTAGGGCAAACATCCTTGAGTGTGTATCATATAGAGAATTCATGCCAGCCTGATTGCATGAGGCTAAACACTCACTTATAAGCTCCTCATTCTGCATTTGCTCTTATAACTTCCTAAGACACAGCAACTCAACCTGCATAGAAATGGTTTAAAAGTCAGAAGGAGCTTCTTTAGATCTATTCTCAAACAGCCCTGGCATTTCTATTCTGTGGAGGTTTCTGTAATTATGAATTTGAGCAGAATATACCATCTGGTTACCACACTTCCACCCACGTGGAATGACATAATAATATACCTATATTCCAGTAGACAATCTTCCCAGGCTACTGAAATCTTGGCTCTTATTAAAGTACTTTATTCCTATTCAATTTTGATACTATACTCGTTTAAAAAAAAAAAGTCATGAGGAAAAAGACATTCTCAGCATTGATAGAACAGTTCTACCAGTTTTAGACTAGAATTTCAACTACAGCAAAAGTTTGTTTTAATTAAGGTTTTCTACTACACAATGACAAAAAGAAAGCAACTTGGAGAGAAAAGGGTTTATTCAACTTATTCTTTCATGTAACAGAGCATGCCTGAGAGAAGTCAGGCATGAACTTAAGCAGGGCAGAGACATGGAGGAAGGAATTGATGCAGGATGCAGAAGGTACAAAGAGTTTCTATGCCATGGATTGCTATTCCTGCTTTTAAACGCACGGCAGGAGCACTTATTTAGTGATAGCAGCCTGTACACGAGGCCCACCCCTCCCATGTCAATCATTAGTTAAGAAAATGCTTTCAGGCTTGTCAAAGTCCTAAACTTAAAATCTTTTCAATGAGGGTTCCCTCTTTCTGAAGTAATTCTGAGACTGTGTTGACAAAAGTAAAGTAAATAAATAAGTAGATGAATAAAATAACCTGCCAGGACTGGCTTCATCTATAAGAGAGGCTTGTCCATTATCTCTGTTAATGGCACACACTATTTATTAAAAAGAGACTCGCCATCTATGAGGCAAAATGTGGCACAATGAGAGAAAAAGGAGCCTTTCCTCAATTTCCTTCTCAGTTTGTAACCTTAATAATTAAAATGGGACTTTTCAAAAACCCTGTTTCACAGTAACCCTGCTTTTATACATACAGCTTCCAAACTCAGATGTGTATTGATAAACCAGCCTAATCAGAAATGGTTAGATATTGAAAAAAAAAATATCATGAAGCTGAAATGAGTTCCTAACGGAAATCTTCTCTTGAATAAAAGCAGAAAATGTGATGCCATGAATAGCAGGTACTGTACAGGACAAAGACAAACAATGTCCCTTGTAGTTTATTGACTCACACCTCCTCACTGCATTACAGATTTCAACAGCTTATCACATTACTGTATTTTTAGATTTTCTTTGCTTATGTCCAACAAAGAAATGGAGAATAATAATAAGAAGAATCCCAGACTCTTAGACTAGAAAAGAAACCCAGCGCTCATTAGTTTAATAGTCTCATTTCACATATGAGGAAATATTTAATGTGAAAATACTGAAAGACTGCATTGTCACATAGAGCTATGAGAATAAATGTCCTCCACTTTTGTTATTCAGAAGTCAATGCGTTATTTTTACACCCCTTTCTACTGTGAAGATTCAGAGGACAAAATTAACTTTTTACCTAAATGGAATCTTTGAATCACAGTTACCTACGTCCTTGCGTTGACTTATGTCATGTTGCTTAGCAAAAACTGAGAATTATATTGCATAGAACCTGTTTCTGGAGCTTTGGATTGCAATTAGTTAAGCCTAACATTTAAAAAGAAAAAGAAAAGGAAAGACAGCAACCTTCAGTCTTGGCCACAGACTCAAGATAGAACTCGGCCACATATTTCTGAGATAAGACTCATGGATGCTCTTCTCCAGCACATCCACTCATGAGACTGACTTCACTTCCTGTGCTTGGAGGCCAGAGATTGGCTCCAGAGACTACACAGTACACAAATATTGTCTCGTTTCTCTTTATTTGGATATTTTCTTTACTTCCATTTAAATGTTATCCCTTTTCTTGGGTCCCCCTCCCCACCAGAAATCCCCTATCCCATCCTCCCTCACCCTTCTTC
>NW_022196894.1:66094814-66098050 GCF_008632895.1 Mastomys coucha | reverse complement strand
AGGCATTGAGCCTTCACAGGACCAAGGGCCTCTCCTCCAACAATTGATGACCGACAATGCCATCCTCTGCTACATATGGGGCTGAAGCCATGAGTCCCTCCATGTGTACTCTTTGATTGGTGGTTTAGTCCCTGGGAGCTATGGGGGGTCTGGTTGTTTGACACTGTAGTTCTTCCTATGGGATTGCAAACCCCTTCAGCTCCTTCAGTCCTTTCTCTAACTCCTCCACTGGGGGCCCAGTGCTCAGTCCAATGGTTGGCTGCTAGCATCTGCGTCTGTATTTGTCAGGCTCTGGCAGAGCCTCTCACGAGACAGCTATATCAGGCTCCTGTCAGCATGCACTTCTTGGAAGCCACAATAGTGTCTGCATTTGGTGATTGTATATGGAATAATCCCCAAGTGAGGCAGTCTCTGGATGGTCTCTCTATCAATCTCTGCTCCACACTTTGTCTCTGTAATTTGCTCCCATGGGTATTTTGTTCCCTTTTCTAAGGAGGACTAAAGCACCCAAACTTTGGTCTTCCTTCTTGAGCTGCATGTAGTCTGTGAATTTAATCTTGAGTATTCTGAGCTTTTGGGCTAATATCCACTTATCAGTGAGTACATACGATGTGTGTTCTTTTGTGATTGGGTTATCTAAAAGAGAGAAATGATCCCAACGTTTTCTTTAAGATGATTATTTTTGCTTATTTTTCAATTGCAATTTATATTTGGTTTCTAAGATTTTTTCATGACTTCTGATTTTTGTAACAATTTAGATGTAGTTATTGATATTCTCTAAGATCCCCTACTTTAATATTCTAGTTGTTGTTCAAAGGGATATCTAGATTTCAGTAAGAAATCCCACAAATTTGTAATTTCCACAGTAAATATTCCAGTTTCTTATTCATCTTTTTCTTCTTGATTTTCCACTTTGATTATGCCTACCATATTTAGACTATCAATTGAAGAAAATTCCTGGATATTCATTTTGGAATTAAGAAATTGATGTAGCATGAATCCAGTGACTCAAAGATAGTGTAAGGTAGAAATAAGTTGATATTAAATTTGTTACTTTTAGTATAATGTTAGAGATGTAATAATAAGCAATAATAGATTTTATGTTAATGTAATATAGATTGACATTTTTCATGTTTTGGAAAGCTAGAAATGAAAAATCATGGTACAGGAGTATTGGTTTCTAGTGTTCTTCCTTTGTGACAGATATGTATATTTGTTATGCCCTCCCACTGGTATAAATACAGGGAAATAACAGTACTGAGTGGACTCAGAAGAGAGTCAAAACAAGTCAAATTATATCAGAGTCTAATCCTTAGAAACACTCATAAATTTAATTACTTCTTTGCCATTTCCATCTATCTTGAGATGCAGTCTCACTAATATTAAGGCTACATCATATAAACTTTGGTGGTAGATGAACATTTAACCAAAAACATTTCTCTAGTAAAAATGAACAAATATTATAAAAGCGTGTAAATATATAGAGAAAGGTTGAAGTGAAAGAATAATTTCAATGTTTCAACATAGCAATTCTTAAATATGTATATTAAGGTATGTCTGTCTGAATTACGAAAAGAATTGTCTTAGCTTCATTTATTTGACTTAGTGTAAAGTAATTTTAGTTAATCCATAAAACAGCATGTGTTTAAATAAGTTAACACAATGTTTTAACATATGCTCTATTTATTTGTTTATCAATGTATTTATCTATTCATATTTTGCTGTCACTGTACTTGTGTGTGTGTATGTGTGTATGTGTGTGTATGTGTATTTAGTCATAAGCATGCTCAAATCAGAAGACAATATTCAGGAGTTAATACTCATTTTATACATGTTGAAGTAGGGTCTCTCTTGCTTCTGTATCTCCTTGTAATAGAGACTACTTGACCTTGCAGGATAAGTGTGGGATCTATGTTTTATACCGTTACTGCTTTTATATGCTGAGCTATCCTGCTGGCCCAATACATATATATATATCTTGTATAAGGTTAAAAAATTAAATAACTGAAGATTTCTAAGAAAATGCAAGGTGTCTAGTATACTACTTCTAAAATATAGTGGAAGCACCAAAACTTTTATAATGCAACAAATTTTCTCAAATTATCTTTTTAAACCACTTATAAATATCTGAAAAAATCATTGATTATATGGTTTTCATTATAAAAAGCAGTTTAAGGCTAAGTTTGGCACTATTCAAATACGTGACCAATATCAATATCATGAAAGAGTACTTTACACATAATAGTAGCTGGCAAGGTACATCTAAATATTTGTTTTAAATTATTATTTACTTCTTTTCTGTTTTTCCTTCTTATTTGCCTGTTTCCTTCCAGAGAGAGAGAGAGAGAGATCATGGTGTTGAGTTATCTGTCACGACTGAAAAATGTTTTAGGGCATCGGTGTCATCAAACTTGTGGGAGTTGCCAATCAATATCTGACTAAAGACCAACTTTATGAGAAGGAATATATAACAAACATTTCTTGGGTAACCAAGAACCAGAAAGTATGTAGCCCAGAGACCTTCCATAAAAGAAAACACTGCTAAATTTAAAAAAAAAAATAGTGTTAATGAAATGATTCCTAATGATATTCTATTACATTAATAGATCAGTGACTTATCTGATCATCAGTCATCAGAGAGGCTTCCTCCAGTAGAAGATGGGAACAGATGAAGAGACTTCAGCCAGCAAGACATACCAGGGAGAGTCTAAGTAGGAGGTTCCCATCAAATCTCTCCCTCAGTGCTCAGTGATTCCCCACTGAAGAGGAGGCAGAAAGAGTGGAAAACAAAACAAAACAAACAAACAAACAAACCACCATAGGGCACTGAAGACACCTCTCTAAATCAACTATGCAAGGCACACATGAGCTCACCGAGACTGGAGCAGCAAGCGAGTGGCTACGTGGTCTGTATCACATCCTCTGTGTATATATTATAGTTACCAGCTTTGTATTTTTATGGGATTCTTAACAAATGAGAACAAGTTGGTCCCTAACTCATGTGTCTCCACTTGGAACCAGTTGTATTGCTATGTACAGCATTGATATGATAGTTTCTGATTTATCTCATATTGTGTTGTATCATGTTCTGTGCTTATCTCTTAGAAGTCTCTTTTCTTTTCTTTTCTTTTTTTTAGATATTTTCTTTATTTACATGCGAATTTCTCTATTCCCAGTTTCCCCTCCAAAAAAACAAAGAAACAAACAAAAACAACAAAAACAAACCCCTGTTGCCT
>NW_022196894.1:66071018-66094257 GCF_008632895.1 Mastomys coucha | reverse complement strand
ACACAGATGTAGAGGCTCACAGCCATTCATCGAACTGAGTGCAGGGTCCCCAGTGAAGGAATTAGAGAGAGAAGTCTCTTTTCTAATGAAAGAAAGGGAGGAGATCCTGACGGGAGGTCAAATAGTTAAGGAAAACTGAGAGGGATAAAGGAAGAGAAACTAAAATCAGAACACACTATATAAGGAAATAATCAGTTGAAAATAAAGGAAAACATAAAAACAATACAAAACAAAACAAAAAACAAAACAAACCAACTAAACAAGCCTAAATAAATAAACATGCAAAAAACAAAAGAAAATGATGAAACTAGGATGAGAGGTAGCACTGTCTGTGAAGCGTTTGTTACAGGGAAACTGATTAGAAAATGTTTTATAAAAGATACTATCCAATAAATCAGCTAAAAGATTGAAAATCAGAAGATGAATGTATTCATTATGCAACTCTAATGACGTATGGGCAATACCTTAAGGTCACTTAAAAATGAATTTTAAAAGTTTGAAATTAATTGTGCACATTTAAGATATTGCCAGATATTGCATAAAAGCCTAAGGTATTTAAAATTTTATTGTGCATAAGAAGAAAAAGATCAATAATATAATTATAATGAAATAATTCATTTTTGTAAAATAAAAGAAATATAGAAATTAAATTATTTGTATATGAAAATCATTTTTAATGGAAAGGTAAAGAAATGTAACTGTGTATACCCAAACCATACTGTCTCTAAACAATAAATTCTAGCAATGTACAAATAGTTTGAATTTTATGAAACAGTTTTTATAGCTCTCATGTCTTAGTGTTGGAATTCCATCAGCTAAGTTGTGCAGAGTAATCTGTCTTACAAAACATAATTTTACAAAGTGAATTAAAGGCTTGCAAACCAAATCACTATAAAGAATCTTTGATTGTCCTGCAGTTATGATATAACAGATCTACTATAAGTAGATCTATAAGTCTGCATGGTGACCTTCTGAATACTACAAAACTACAACATTTTAAGAATAATATGTTGTAAAATGCAATGTGGCTAATGAAACCCACTCAGCAGTTGCAGACAGGGAACATTGGGAGAAATAAAGGGAAAGAGTCTGGCTAGGAACAGATTGAAAATCTATGACTCAACCGTAAGGAAAACTGTGAAGTCTTTTTAAGGAGACATTATAGTATCTTGTGACTATTGCATAAAATTATCTTTTTAATTTTTTCAAGAGGATCACAATACTATTTTACAATACTAATGTTAATACATAAGGGGAAGCAATGTAAATCAATGTGATGATGGTACGTGAGGATTATTAAAATGGGGACCAGGTGTGGAAATTAATATTCTAAGGATTGCAGCCTGGTCCACTGGTTCACAATTTTTAAATTCATCATTCTCCTCATTATTTACACATGTCAACTGGCAGCTTGCCACTCATAATGTATGCATAAAGACAATAGCCATATAATTAGCTGTGGATGACCTGTTTTGGCTGAAAATCTCTTCTCACCATATCAGAAATGCTTACTTAGAAGCAAATATTTTGACAAAAATTTGTTGGGATGAATATTATTGCTTCTACTAAACTACATTCAAAGCACAATGCCCCCAAATATTACTTCTTTATTGTTATTAAAAGAGTTTGGTAATGAGGACACATACATTATTTTCAATAAAGAATTCACTAGTGTTAGAAGAAAACATTTGCACTGATTTTAAAGAGAATTATGGTGCTTTTGGGGACTTAGAGTTGACTGTAGTTCCCTTTTACTTTATGTGCAGTTAGAATTGCATGTGTACTATATATCATAGTAGATTTTAGCACAGGATCCAGATGTTCCTGACACATCTGTTTTTATACCTTTATATAAATGAACTTGAAAATGATCCTGGCAGCTTCGGGGACTGCATTAGTCACAATAAAAGGTACATATTTTTGTCTTGTCTACATGATGATCATCTATGTATAACTAGATGTTGAATAACTAGTCATTTTTTATGTAGCCTTGAAATATTGTTGTTTGCATACCACTGATTTGCTATGCCTAGCCATCTGGTTATGGGTGAAAAGCTGCAGCTACTTTATTTTCCTTTGTTTGTCTTTGTTTAAAAGGAACTTTTAAATATTAGCAATACCAAATGTTCTATGATTATTTGTGCTGATGGTTTGCAATTATTTTAAGTTAATTCCAGGTTGTTTCACAATACATTTCTAAATTAAGATGCCATTAGTGTTTTAGCTAACATAGTAAGTGGTAGAATTAAATACAATGTGTTGATGCTTTTATAGATGCTGTATGACAAACATAACTTCTTAATAACAGTGTGAAATTGTAGATTCTCGCCACCTGTTCTTTCGCCAGTAGACACGGGCTTGTGGTTAGGTTCTTATGCAAAACAGTAAAAATATTATGTGAAAAAAATAATTATTGGATTTGTTGATCTGTAAAATCTAAACAATATGTACATGTCTTTATATCTCACTAGTGTATTCTTTATAGTTGAGATAAGTGTGTTATCCATTTATATGGTTATCAGAATTAAATAATTTTAGATATTATAAGAGAAATTACGAGCATAAGAAATACAAACTTTTGGAACTTAGGAAGTAAATACTAATTTGCATATGAATTTGAATGTTATTTGAATTAAATGTATTTATTTTAATATAAAAGTGTGAAATTGTTGAATTCATTCAGTGCTGCTCATATGAAGTTAAACGTTTGGATTTACTAACATATTGGGGAGTTCATTCTGGAAGATGATTCTCTTTTTCTTACTGCTATTGATTGTGTATAGAATTTTGTCTACAGGTTTAATGAAGCCTTGTGTGAGTTCTCTTATTTACACTGATATATCAATAGATGGTAGCAGTTTTAATGTCTATTTTAGGCAGTGATATTTTTAGGATGACATGGGTACAAGTTTCCTGTCATACACAGAAGAAATTTTCTATGTGCATATGGAGTAAAAAGCGACTCAGATCTTAAACAGCAAAACTTTGACAAATCCTATATTTCACTTTGTAATGATATATTGTCTTTGTCCTTTTTCAATTTTTTATATTTTTAAGGGACTGTGTATCACCATGATTCTTAATCTTGTCTTAAGCGCCTGCATTTATTTATTCATTAGTCTCTACCTTCTTTAATTTAATATTATTTAGGTAATGCTCTAGATTATTTTAACTAAATTACTATCAATAATTTCCATTTGCAAGTTGGTTTTCATTTCTGGACTTAGCCACAATTAAATGTGCTTTTTATTCCAAGTCATTACCTTCTTATCTTAAAATGCATCCTTAACGTAAAAGGAATATTTTTGATTTACTCAAAATGTAGATTAATAGACTGCCATTAAAATAGAACCATGAGGATATCTTAATACTAAGGCAATAGTTGATGTTCCAGAAATTATAGATTTTTTGTCCTTTTAAAAATAAATTTATATCTTATAAAGATCTATAAATAATAACTCTTAAATAATCCTTCAGCTGATTTTCTTCCTTAGGAAGGTCTCCAGCAATACATACACAAAGATCTGGTACAGACTCATTCAGCCCCCTTTCTTGTCACTTCAATGTTTTGCTTGTTCTTGAAACTCTTTTCCTTCTGTTGGATTACCATGTGTAACCTATATAGGAGGGCAGTTGCTTTCTCTTATTGTATCTTGTTTTGTCTTGTTTTGCTGTTGTCTTTTTTTTAGATATTTTCTTTATTTACATGTCATATGATTTCTCCTTTCCCAGTTTCCCCTCCAAAAAAACAAACAAACAAGCAAACAAACAGACAAAAGCAACACGAACATAACTCTGTTGCGTCCCCCCTCCCCATGCTTACCACCCCACTCTCTCCCACTTATTAGCCCTGGCATTCCCCTACACTGGGGCACAGAACCTTCACAGGGCCAAGGACCTCTCCTCCCATTTACGATCAACTTTGAAATTCTCTACTATACACATGCTGCCAGAACATTCAGTCCCACCATGTATAGTCCTTGGTTGGTGGTTGAGTCCCTGGGAGCTCTGACATTTAATTCCTTCTTAAATGGGGGAACAAAATACCCACGGAAGGAGTTGAAGAGACTAACTATGGAGCAGAGACTGAAGGAAGGATAAGCCAGCCTTATATAGCTATCTCTTGAGAGGCTGACAGTACCTGACTAATACATATGTAGAGGCTCACAGCCATCCATTGAACTGAGTACAGAGTCCCCAATGAAGGAGTTAGAGAAAGGACTAAAGGAGCTAAGGGTTTGCAGCCCCTTAGGACAAACAACAATATGCTGTTGTCCTTTGAAGACGAGCTCTTTTCTGGAGAGTAAATTGAAGTACAGTGAATCTAGAGGATACAGGAGAAAAAAAAAAGTCTCCATTTTTATATTCTTGTTAATCATATGAATGTTTTGAAATTATGTTGGATCTAGAAAAGTACACTAAATATATTATATATTCACTTAACACACACAAACATATATATATATATATATATATATATATATATATATATATCCTCTTTTCGTGTTTTTAAACCTCAAGTCAGATAATACTACATTCATTTTTACAGAAAGATTTTGCTCTGATAATTATAATTATAGCAGTTATCAATTTTTTTTCAAATGAGTTAGCCAAGATAGATACATAAATAACATGAGAACAATATGAACTGATTTTCAAGACTGTCAGATACTGATAGGTTGTCATTGATTCAAGAGAACATGATCCATGTAAAAGAACACATGAGTCTTAAAGTCAAATACAGAATTTTTGACTTTTGTATTACAGTAGGAGTTGTTCATTAGCATTCAATGCAAACTAACACATGGAGGAACTTCTCTGGTTCTCCTTCTATTACCATGAAAACTTCCTTCCAATTTATATCATCTTATTTATTGCTATACACAAATGCTAGTATTTATAAGTTTCATTCTACTTTTGCATTGTGAATTACCTGTTTGTATAAAGGTACCATAATGAACTATATCATTATGTACTTTGAATATACACTAATATTAAAAGAAGAAAAAATGAGTTGAAAAATATTGGTGACACATTTTTTTCCTACTTTTTCTGGCCAAGTAACTTGAGCTTTCCAGTAATGAGCAAGGGTTATTTCCTATTCCATAATGCTAAATAACAGTATTTTCTTTAAAAAATTAATAAAACTTAAAACTTGTATAGTACTATGATTATATAAATGATTATATGATAGTGTATTATTTTCTATCCCATCATGCTTTCAGTTTTTGCATGTGAATATGTGACAAAAGGCAAGCTAAGCCAGACTGATGAAAAATCTTACTGCTTCTAACTATTATCTAGGATTAACCAGTAGCACACATTATGTCAACTATCATTTTCCCGTCATTGTGGTGAGAAACTAATATTAATTATTCCTTATTTATTTCTTTCCTTAATAATTGCAGCCTTAAGCCAACTTAGAGTTTGTTCAAAATAAAAAACAACACTAGTATAAAGGTATATCAGTGAATCCAAAATATCCTCCAAGAGCCCAGTGTATGGAAGACAGAAGGCATGGTATGAGAAATGGCCCGAAATTTTACATTGATTTTCTTCATTAACCTTAGGAATATAGATTGAACCGTAATGTCAGACTTGAGAATAAAATGTTGCAGAACACAGTTCTCACCAAAAAGACTTGTATAGTTTTGAAATTAACTAATAAATAAAATTTCCATACAATATACAGACAACAACAAATTAGTAACCAAAGATCTTCTTTATTCTAGGGAAGATTGCAACCTAATTTTAAATAATTCCAATGAATACATACATAAAGAGAAAATATCTCATACCCTTAAGACAGATTCAGCCAGTGGCATGCTGAAGATGGTTAGGGCCCAAGTCACAGATGACTGGGACTGGCAGTCTATGGCATCAATGCCTGGCAGGGGCAATGTTTTCTTCTTTGTTTTGTCAATGAGCTCTAGGCTTCTTTGCAGGTCAGACCACAGGAAAGGCTGACAGTGAGCTGCTGCCAAGAATACACAGAAAAGTGCTCGCCCTGTATTTAAAGGACCCAAGAGCTGCGGATAGGCAGTACTCCTGCCTCTTCGAAGTTGCATGTATAAAAAGGCATGGGGTTTAACAGTTCTGACAGCCCACAGGAAACTCAACCCAGACAGAAACAGAATATTGAAAACTAAAAAGAAAGACAGAAAAAAAAGCATCTCTCATTCTTAGGTTTAAGAAAGTAAAATACAAAGTCCAAGTTTCCCAGAAAAATAAGTATTTTGTGATTTGATTTAAATACATACCTTCATTTAGTTTACCAAAATAGCATAAATGTTTGTGGAATTTCCAAAGCATATGTTCCTTGATGCTGTAAAATAGCTGTTCATGAAGAAAGAACTATTATAAAGTCTTAAAAGGATCTAAAATGATGCTTAAAAGGTTGCATGGAAAGTGTGGGGATTTGGAATCCTCAGCATTTAAATCTAGATGTTCTCAGCTATTTATCAAAGACGAGAACTTAAAAAAAAAGATATAATAACTTTCTAATACTCAATAGTTATGACTGCAAAATGTGGGAAGCACATGTTCAAATGAGTGCTGTCACTTCCTTTTTAAATTATTTTGTAAATAATAGCAAATAAAAACGTTCATTTTAATCACTTTAAAATAATTGATGGTCATTAAAGACAGGTTCTAACCATCCATAAGTTAGTATTTATTTTTACTTATTTTTTTCAATCTTATAAAGTCAACTTGGAGCCTACTGTACTTCGTAAAGCACTCCACATACCATTTATTTACTTCTACATTTCTTTCGTTACTATTTAATTTAAGACAATATAGGAATCTGTGGGGAAATTGTTGTACAGAGTATGGAAGTTTAACTGAAGAAGGAATTGATGTCAGCTGGTGTGGGAGATCTTTACCTAAGAAATGGTGAAACTTTCCAGTGGTCAGGCTGCTTAGGAATCATTTCATGCCCTTTAAGATTTGCTTTAACAGTGTTGTTGGTTCATCAAATTGTACCAGGGTGGAATTGTACTTTGATTTATTATTGGTGTTATATCTACCATTTGTTCTTCATATCTGGTCAGGGAAAATGCACCCTTTGTAGGTAAGGCTGCTCAGACATTCTGTAGTCCAGGCTGAAATTCAATGTATAACTTTCTTGTCTTGATTTCCTGAATAATTATAAGAGATTTTAAGGCCTTGATAACTCTTAATACAGACTTACTATTCAAAATATTTAAGGTAATAATAAAGAATTTTTAAAGAAAAAGTGCTGTCCGACCTAGAAATAAAAATTTGTAACTATACTTTGTTTTTCCATTATGATGTGTTGTGATGAAGTTGGTGCAGAAATTATTGGGTTGGCTAACCAATGACTGATCTAGTGTGAGACCTACACCAGAAGAGAAAAATTACCCCTACCATGGCCTAGAGAAGCAGAAACCAAAAACTAAGTGGCCCATAGACCTAGGCTAAAACTAAACCCAACTGGCAAAATAATAGACAGAGAGACAGACAGACAGACAGATAGACAGATAGGAAGGATAGGGTAGATAGACAGACAGACAGATAAAATGTCGATGAAATGATACCTAATGATATTCTGCTATATTCATAGACTGGTGTCTAAACCAATTGTTATTAGAGTGGCTTCATTCTGAAATTGATGGACACCACTGCATAGATACACAGTCAAATATTAGGTGGGAGCTCAGGGAATCTTGCTGGCCAGGGGGAAAAAAGATTATAGGAGCCACAAGAAAATCCACCAGATTCAAAACTGACAACCAGTGAGCCTCTACAGGCCTACCCTAAGCCCTCTGAAGATGTTGTGATTGTGCAGCTTGCTCTTCTTGTGGAACTCCTAACAGGGAATGGGGGCTGTTTCGCAAGCTTTTGCATGCTTTTGGGACACTTTTCCTCCTATTAGGTTGCCTGTTCCGGCTTTAATACAAGAAAAGATGCCTAATTTATTGCAGCTTGACATCATGCTTGGAATGGTTGATTAATCTTGTGTATTTTCTCAAGGAACCTACTAATTATTTCTTTGATGCTTTGAATTTAGTTTGTTTCAACTTTTGTTTTCAGGTCAGAGTTGGATGATTTCCTCTGACCTAATGCTTCTGGCTATCATTTTTCTAGAGATTTCAGGTATGTAATTACATTATTAGTATATTGTTTGTGTCTGTCTGTATGTATGTTTATTGTGTATAGATTATACACAATATTATTGTGTATAGACTATGGCTTCTTTTATCTTTAGTCGATTTGCTTTTAAAGAGAGAAAGAAGGAAAAACGAACATGCAGTTTGGTGGGTAGAGAGGTATAAATGATTGAAGTATCATCTATATTTGGAAGAAGAAAAAAGTATTATTATGATATACTGAGTAAATAAAAAGCTGTTTTAACAACCAAAACCATCTCTCCAGTGTCTTTGATAAAGACACTTAGAGATATGAACTTGCCTCCTTTTATTAAAAGTTTAATTAATCTTTTTTTTGCACTCCATATTTTATTTCCACCCTCTGACTGTTCCCCATTCCATACCTCCTTCCCACCCCTCCCCTCTGTCTCCATGAGGATGTACCCACCCCTTTACTCCCCCACCCCACCAGAACTCTAAACTCCCTGGGGCTTCCAGTCTTTTGAGGGTTAGGTGCATCTTCTCTGACTAAACCCAGTGTGTTTGGGGCTTCATACCAGTTAGTATTAACTGCCTGGTTGGTGGTCCAGTGTCTGAGAGATCTCAGGGGTCCAGGTTAGTTGAGACTGCTAGTCCTCCTACAGGGTCACACTCCTCCTCAGCTTCTTCTAGGTTTTCCCTAATTCAACCACAGGGGTCAGCAGCTTCTTTCCATTGGTTGGGTGTAAATATCTGCATCTGACTCTTTCAGAGCTTGTTGAGTCTTTCAGAGAGTGGTCATGAGAGGTTACTTTTTGTGAGCAATCCATAGCCTCAGTAATAGTGTCAGACTTCCCACTTTGTGCCTGTCACTGGACCTCCTTTTCCTCAGGCTCCTCTCCATTTCCATCCCTGCAGTTCTTTCAGACAGGAACAATTATGGGTCAGAGTTTTGACTGTGGGATGGCAACTCCATCTCTCACTTGCCTCATCATGAATTTTTCTCTTAAACCTCCTTCATTCTGTTTGTCAAAGGTTTGGGTATATTGTGTTTAAATTTTCATTTACTTCTAAAATGTTTTTAATTTTATGATTGATTTCTCTCTTGATACAATTTTAATTCTGTAGTGAGAGCTTGTTCTTACATACTTTTTCCACCAATTTAATTGTTGTTGAAATCCAACTTTATTCTGGTCACATACGATGCTGAATATTATTTCAATATCCTTGTATTTGTTGAAAATTGCTTTATTTCCTAACATGTAGTTGATTATGAAGTAGTATTCCATTGTTTTCTGAGAGGAAAATATATTCTTTTCTTGTTTTGTTTTGTGGAATATTCTGTAACAATTTAATCCACTTAAATTATGATGCTATTTAAATCCAAAGTTTCCATTTAGTTTTTCTCTAGATGACCTATATAAAAGAAAAAGGAGGGTATTAAGGAAAACTTACAAGTCCTTACTTTAAAGACAATCTACAGGCATCAAAATTTATCTCCTCTGAAACTGCTCAAGCAAGTGATGGACAGTTCAAGTCACCCACAGCAGCACTGTCTTTCATATCCTTACTAGTAGACCTCATTAAGTCCCCTTAAAGCATTCCACTGTTTCTGGAATCCAAACTCCCTAAATCCACATACCTCCAAATGAACTTTTTCCCTTGAAACTTTTAATACCATTTCTTTCTTCTGCAAATATAGTGTTCTTACTACTAGTCATCATGGGTGTTTTTTTTTTTCTAGTTCTATTTGTGTTTTGTATGGTTCAAAAAAGTTCAAGTCACTTATACATTCAGAAACTTTAGAATAATCATTTTTCAATCAAGACTATGAATGTCAAAAGAATTATGCTGTAGGTTATGCAAGCCATACAATACTCCAAATGCCAGCATAACTATTAATCATTAGGGACAGATAAAGAAAAACATTCCACAATAAAACCAAACTTAAGTAAATTATATCTATGCATCCAGCTCTACAAAAGGCCCCTACAAGAAACCATCTGCTTCTTATAACCTGTTAGGCATCTCTTCCATTAGACTGAAGAATTTTTCTTCTATAATTTTGTTCAAAATATTTCTATTACTTAGGCCTGGGCTTGTTTATTTTCCTTTGTACCTATTAAGTGTGTGTTTGGTGTTTTCATGGAGCTCCAGATTTCTTGGATGCTTTATACCTCGGTGCTTTAACATTTAATATTTTTGACTGTGCTATACATTTCTTCTGCCGTGTTTTTACAGCTTGAAATTCTGTCTTCAACATCTTTTAGTATGTTGGTGGAGCTTACCTCTAAGGATTTTGTTTTACATCCTATGATTTTTTCCATTCCTATTTTATTTCTTTTTTTTTAAAGTGACCATATCCTCATTAATTGTTACTTTCACATTTTTAATTTTTTCATTATTTAATTGAACTATTTGCTTCTATAGTCTTCTTAAGGTATTTATTCATATCACTTTTAATGCTCTTGAACCTATTTATAATTGTTATTTTGAAGGCTTTTTCTTGTGCTTTGACTAAATTGGTTTTCTTGCTGGCTCTTACAGTCATTATCCATTCATCAGTTCATGGACATCTAGGCTGTATTGTATTTTCTCAAAAAAAAAATTACTGTTTCCATGCTTGCATGAGTCATAGAAAGATTCTATTTAAACAGTAATTCTTAGAGAATTTGAGAAAACTAGAAAGATACTATCTTTCCCCAGCTTGACTGTAAAATATTTTTTGTATATTTACATATAAAATTCCTAAGGTGTTTCTTCTACTCATATATTTTAAAATGTATACTGACAAAGGAGTTATCTCACATTTTAGGCTGAAATTTTATCATTATGACAAATGCCTGAATACAAACTTGAAAAAGTGAAATTTATTGTTAGGCACTATTGCCTATCTATGACATTTGGGAAAGACAAAGAGTCACATATCAATATATAGAGTAAAAGATATGCTTTCAGTGATGTGAATATAAATAGATTTCTCATCAGAAAGTTCCTGTAACCTTTTTGCAGAGCAGTAAGATACATTATATATGAAGAAGACATTACTTTAAAAAACAACAGGGAGTGTGCAATAATAGTAAGAGTTAACAACTCAGGAGCAGGTCTTCCTTAGAATACTTTATAAATGAATTGTTTCTGTCAGTCAGATGCTTTGATTTTTATTATTCAGTTGTCAGCAAGTGGCATCAAGGCAACATGAATGAGCAGAAGTCAATGAAAGTCAATGATAGAGAAAAGGTGACACAGAAGGATAAGTATATTGAGAGGCTCATCTTCATAAAAAATACATACATAAGAGTTATGTGCAGCAAATAGGAAATATTATGCAAAATAATTACAAAGTGTTGCACTATCACTTTGTGGTATATTACTGCACAACAGTATATTACTGTATTTGTAGCTACTTAATATGTTCAAAGTTCTTGTTTCAATAAAACATGATGAGAAACCACCAGCAAGCAAACAAGCCAGGAAGCAAATAAAAAACAAAAAGGAGCAAAAATAGTTCTGCAAAAGTTAGAAAAAATAGCTAGATAAAATATTCTATAAAAGTATGAGCTACTGTGAAAATATACATTTTCAAAAGATTTTTCTCTGTTTAAAAATTATGATTAACTGAAATACAAATAATCTGCAATAATTAATGTATGCATAAATGAATCATTTCTTAACTCTGGCCCCAATTAATGAAATCATGTCTCAGTGCTGGTATGTCAAGCAGGAAACAAAATCATAAGCCGCATACCATATAGTCCTTAGCTACTCCTGAAATATATGGCTAATATGTACAATATTTGATTCTAGTATTAATAAAGGTTTTATTTATAATTTTATTTTAGCTAACATATTTCATTTAATTGTTATCCTGTGTTTATTTTAATTAATTTGAATATGATTTACTCTTGCTTACAAATATTATTCATATTTAAGTTGAGTGGAAAGATTGAAATTGTTATATTTTTCTGGAATGATTCTAAATCTCAGTATTTTACTAATTTATAATTCAATTAGGGGATATAAACTCCCTATATCTTTATTCTTTATTTTCATCTCACATATCATTTCTAAAATTAATTTGTTAAACATTAGTTGTTTCTTTTTTTTGATAGCACATTGAATTTCAGTCAGTCCCCAGGAGAATGAAGAGACTTATAGCCAAGGCAAGTTTTTTAGACTTTGAGAACATCTGAACTCATCATCCTTATGTAATTTGTTATCCATAACTAATAGAGGACAATAGAGTTGCTTGACTCTAAAGGGCTCTATGAGATAGGTCCTGTTTCTTATAAGGTGAATAATCTGAACACCAAATTTGCAACACAAGCAATTAAGTTGTGCACTTCAGTGGAGCAAAGTCAAAATAAATGTCAGAGAATTTTTTCTGGGGTACCACGGACTGGGGTTTCTTACGGGGTCCCTTGTTCTGCGGGACGATGGGTTCTGGCCAGGTGTGCACAGGATTCGGCTTTGACAAATAGACACTACACAAGAAGTGTTCTATCTGAATGTATTCCTTAAAACATGACAAGAGGCTTTTACAATTGTTGTAAAAGAGAAATGAAAATCTGGCAGCTCAGTAGTCAAGGTACATCTGAGACCACCTAAAACATACTAGGTCTAAAACAGCAGCCATCTCTTATGGACTGGCGCAACACCCCTGGGCTCTGAGTGTGTTCAGGCTACCTGATCCGGGCCAGAGTCTCGGGAGGCTGTGCGTGCGCCAGCCAGGAGAATAGTGGCTTGAATCTTAAGTCCTCAATGTTGAATCTTCAATGTTGAATGCTCGAATCTCGAATGCTCAATCTCTTGAAACTCAACTGGTGCTGCACCCCCCGGGCCCAAGCACTCTGGGTCCGGGGGTGGGGGGGCTACGGACTGCATGAATCTTAAATCTTAGTCCACCAAATGGACTAAACCTTAGTCCAAATGGACTTAAACCTTAGTCCACTCGGTTCTAATCCGAGTGTGAGCGAGTCCAAATGTTGAATGCAGACTGCTGAATGCTGACTGCTGAATGTTCTATGCTGTCTCTCTTTCTGTAAGCTTTAATGGCCTACCTACAATGTTGGAGGCAATTAGAATGGCTTAACATTCCAAGCCAGGGTTTAACTAGGACGTTGGAACATTGGTGAAGGTCAGAGAGCAATGTCCGAATTTTCTTTTTCTAGCTGTTAAGAAATATCTTGGTGAGCTCCTAGCACACAAGTACGAGGACATATCTGGGCTACCTCTGAGTTTGGGGTGCCAGGCGACAATGCGGAGGCAGGAGACTGACTTTTCTTGAAGTTTATGCCTCAAATACCGCTGTCACGCAAAGTGTGCGTGGCACTGGGGTTCTTGCAGAAAGCTGAAACTATAAATGTGACATCTTTGAAATAATTTTGCACTCCAAATTTATTTTCTCAGTAAGCAAAAGAAATCAAATTTTAATAATCTATTCTCTAGACTCTGAATGCATAAGTGAATAAATATATTTTTGATGACTTCATTCTATTGGTTCCTTCATTTATTAAATATTTACATGGAATGTGTATCACAAATTTTCTTTATGTCATTTTATGATAAACATAAACCAACAAATATCAATAGAATGAAAAACAAACTAATGTGTGCATCATTTTAAACACCCAATAGCAGATTGGCTGTGGTTTGGTCATAGTTGTCAATCAAATAATTTATTTCTTTAAGCTCAGTATTATTACTGTACATAAAAGGACATAATTGCTTTTCTAAGCTGAAACGATATTTTCAAGCAAAATTTTGAATCAATGAGTCTGTGTTTGTCTGAAACAGTCTCAATATCTTAAACTTCACATCAATTGTCTTTATTGTTTATATTATAATTTGCATTTGACAGTTAAAGAGAACCTTGTGTATCTGTTACTGTACATAGTACCAATTACTCTAAAACATTTCACATTGATCTTGCACTCATTTTAATGACATAGTACAGAAGTTTCATAAGCCTACTTCTTATTTTCAAAATCTCAAAAAAAACATATCCTAGCTCACAGCTCACCACAGTCGCTTCTATTTTTCCTACTCCCTCTGAGCATAGAATGTTCATTTCAACCAAACCAGAAGGTAGGAAGGCCAGCTGCTTTCTGCAGGGAGGAAAACTGGGAAAGGGGAGAACATTAGAAATCTAAATAAAGAAAATATCCAATAAAACAATTAAAAAATTTAAAAAAAGAAAAAAATGTCAAATATGTAGATATAATTTAAAAATCAATGGTAGTGATGATTATTAATTAGTAGTTACCAATTTTATTTTTTTGTTGTGATTTTCCACTATGGTAAAATACAAATATTTTAGGTTCATAAGATTAGATACTGGACCTAGAATCTGTGATTATCGGCCTTTCTACCAGTGCTCCAGTTCCTGAATAAAGACTTGGAGGCTTATTTATGAATAAATGCATTGACCCATAAGCTAGGTCTATTCCCTAATTAGCTCATAACTTGTATTAACCTTTTTATAATATTCTATGTCTGCTGTATGGCTTGTTACTTCTTTTCAGTTTCATACATCCAACATGCTTCTCTCATGTCACTCTTTCTCGGAGTTCTTTCCCTGCTGGATGTCCTACCTTCTAATCCTGTCTCAGGGCTTTACATTGACATTTTATGTCATGATACAGTCTACAAGAGATTATCACTGCAAGAATCTATAATTTTTCCCATGTGTATACTGAATTGCATCAAAAGTTACAGGTTAAAAAAATAATAATAAACTTCATAAATAAAAAACAGATGCTAAGATTTGAATCTCACATGCGGTTTGCTTTATCGACCTTATTTACTTTATGCCATAACGCAGAAGTAGGCAATCCTCCATCATCATTTGAAAGACTTAAATGTTAGTTACAAACTCTGCCTCTAAAGTGAGAAGATTGAATACATGCTAAGAGATTGGTACTGGTAATTTCCCAAAGCTTCCCTTCCTCAACATACACATGGTCCCTCTTTTAAAATAGCATCTGAATTTCAGTAAACAAAGTGATATGAGAAGAAGCAAATCATAGGCTACAATTTTTTCTAAGATGTTATTTGATGTCACACTCAGTTATTCTCACAATATCATTTCAGATACTGTCAGTATGTGTCCTAAAGTGTGTGACATTTTTAATAAGAATACATGTGTGTGCGTTTATCTACATATATACATTATTCCAGATAGTCAAAGATACACATTTCCTCATTTCCCATAAAAAACAGCGTTTGGTTCAATAAGGATTTGCTCCTATAATCTAATTGGCTCCAACGGACTCAACTCTTAATAGCGTCACTAATATTCTTAGAATTGCCAATATGTGAAAACATTTATAGCACAACATTTATGTCTCAAGCAAATATTTCAAGTTATTTTGTGTGGTGCATTATTAGGTATATTATATGCAATGGTTTGTTTGAATGAATGAGTAAACAGCATCCAAAATAGTTAAATTGGTGTTTTAGATTTGTATCCATCAAAGGGTTGGGAAAGAGAAAGATGACAGAAGTATTATAATATATAACCTCCAAATTCTTTTTCTAAAAATCAAGAACTGTGAGTGTGAAAAAAACTAAGTAGAAGCATCTTATTTGCACATAGGCTTATCCCTTCTATTTCTTAAACTAGAAACAAAGTAGAAACACAATCTATATGTTCTACTATGCCTTTTATTAGTGGAATTTCATGAACACATTTCATCTCAATTCATATTTTGTGGCATCCAGGTGCTAAGTGCCATCTCAACCACACTTAGCCATCCCATAAATTAAACAGTACATCATCACTTGGTAATGGGCACTTTATTTTTCTTGCTAATTTCCCTAAGTGCTCCACTCTGAGATCTCTCCTTTAGTCGTGGCCTTATGGTAGCCTTTCCTTTTACACATAGAGACATTATGTTAGTTCTAAGAGTTTAGTTTTTTCATCCTTTTTATGTGTCTTAGGTTACTCAAAATTGTTTTTAGATTAAGAACATAATGAAAAATTCACAGAAAAATATGAAACTTTTTTATCTTTTATTATTTCTAATATGATTCATTTTAAAATATTTCTATGAAAAGACGAAAGTTGACAACTTTTGTAAAAATGCAGAAAAATAGAAACATAGTTGAAGACAATGTGTTCCAAATTCTAAGGATGTTGACACATTGAAACATGTGTTAGTTTGTTTTATTTTGACTTTTTTAATCTTCACTTTTGTGTGTACAAAGACTTGGTGCCAACAGAAATGAGTTATACAATCTATTCTAAGCCAAAAATGCAAAGTGTTTAGTCCTATACTACTATATGATTCTAAACTACTATTCCCACATGTTTCCTAGAGATGTCAATTTTATTACAGAGTACAAGCCTGTAGGACCTATGGCTTGGACAACCAGAGACTCCTCATTGAACAAATGCATGACCTTGTCAAACTTTTGAACTACTCTTTATTTTAATCACAGCGGTGCATTTCCTTTGACTACATGTTCGGTTTTACTATTCCATTCTCCTAGCATTCTTTAAAACACATTGTAAGAGCATGCAGTTTTTACATTAAAATTCTATTTATTTGTTTTTATATATTATATTCAGTCACAATGTCCAGATTTAGAGGTGGTTCCACATTGAATTATCAGAACATATTATCTCACATAGGAGTCTCTGTAATTTCTCATACATATAATTTTTATCTGAGCTTCTTTTTAAAATCATTTCTAACAATGGATAAACTAAAGTTATTCTTATGAATATTTACTAAGAACTATATGAACATGCTTCCATATCTTTAAAAATTAAACATATAATCATAGATCTTAAGCAAGTGTTGATGTAAAAAAACAAACAAAAGAAAAACAAAAATACCAGCTTTAGCAGAGGTCATATTTACAGGAAGTTATTCATTTGCTCCAATGTAGACATTTTGGAAAATTTTTACTGATACTGTAGGGAAAAAGAAATGCCTACTTCAATGTTTAAGTGTTACGTAGCAATGTTTTTTTTTTTTTTTTAATGTTATGATAGAGTCTGATGAGTGAACACTTGAGGTCAGGTAGAACAATTGTGTCATTTAACCAGATCTAAAAGTGGTGCACCTGAACTTCAACCCTGAGTGCATCTAATGTGCAATCAGTGGAGGGATCTAATTAACATGCTGCTGTGTTTCTCAATGGGTTAGGGGATACTCAGAATTGATGAAAAAGAAAGCCCACTGTAGCTTGCTTTTTCTATGTGTAAAGTCTCATCCTTAGTATCCTACTGCGGAACACAGACACGGATAAGTGTGGAAGATACTCTGCACAGCTACATGGGTCCTTCTAAGAGAAATCATGACAAGGCAAAGAGGCTAGAGGCCATCTATAGGGAGGCTGAGATGGAGTTGGAACAGGGGCAAGACGCAGAACCCTGTAGATGATCAGATAAGGTAGAAACAAGCTGAAATAGAGGAAAATGAGGACACAATTGAAAGAGACAGAGTTAGAAAGAAAGATAGTACCAGGAACATATAGTGTGAGATACAAGGTGAATAAGATAGAGCAAGAGAGAAACAATGAAACCAATGAGGCAAATATTGAAAAATATGCCTGACTTGTAAGGTCTTTCCTGAGATGAAATGTTATATAGTACGTCTCTCTTGTGTGTGTGTGTGTGTGTGTGTGTGTGTGTGTGTGTGTGTGTTGATAATTACTTTTTAGAGGCTCACAGCCATCCATTGGACTGAATACAGGGTCCCCAATGAAGGAGCTAGAGAAAAGACCCAAGGAGCTGAAGGGTTTGCAGTCCCATAGGAAAAAACAACAATATGAACTAACTAGTTCCATCAGAGCTCCCAGGGACTAAAACTCCAACCAAAGAGTACACATGGGGGGGACTCATAGCTCCAGCAGCATATGTATAGCAGAGGATGGCCAAGTCGGTCATCAATGGGAAGAGAGGCCCTTGGCCCTGTGAAGATTCTATGCTCCAGTGTAGGTGAAGGTCAGGGCCAGTAAGCAGGAGGGGTGAGGGAGGGGGGAGGGAACAGGGGGTTGTTTTAGTTTTTGAGTTTATTTTATTTTATTTTATGTTTATTTTTTTATTTTTTTATTTTGGAAGGAATTATGGGAAAGGAGATATTGTAAATAAAGAAAGCATCTACATTTTCTCTCTGATGACTTTCTAAGGCGAGACCAGCCAGGAGGCACAGGCTTCACAACTCGTAGGGTGACAGGGACAGGATCCTTTCAACCTCCTTCTACACTTAGGAGTGATGACAGTGGATCTACATCCCTCTCTGCCCCTTCCCTGCAATCAGAGATCCTGCATTCAGGGAAAGCTTTAACTCAGGGTCTCTGATGAGATCTGCCATTTTCTCTCTTGTGACTTTCTTTTTTTTTTTTTTTTTCATTTTTCTTTATTTTATTTTTTATAGATTTAAAAATTACTTTATTAGTTCCTATTAATTATACAATGGGTTTCATTATGACATTGTCATTAATGTATAGACAATATTCTGCATTATGCCATTATCTACAAGTATTGCCTCATCCACCAGTCTCTTTCCTTTTCCTCATAGGCTGTTCTCTACTTTTTATTTTTTTATTTATTTTTGTACCAGCTTCCAATCACACCAGCAATGAAGGAGTGTTCCTCTTTCTCCATAACCTCTCTAGCATCTGCTGTCACCTGAGTTTTATATCTTAGCCAATCTGACTAGTATGAGGTGTAATCTCAGAGTTGTTTTGATTTGCATTTCTGTGATGACTAAGGATGTTGATCATTTCTTTAGGTGCTTCTCAGCCATTCGATATTCATCAGTTGAGAATTCTTTGTTTAGCTTTGTACCCCATTTTTTAATAGAGTTATTTGGTTCTCTGGAGTCTAACTTCTTGAGTTCTTTGTATACCTTGGATATGAGCCCTCTATCAGATATAGGATTGGTAAAGATCTTTTCCCAATTTGCTGGTTGCCGTTTTGTACTATTGACAGTGTCCTTTGCCTTACAGAAGCTATGCAGCTTTATGAGGTCCCATTTGTCAATTCTTGATCTTAGAGCATAAGCTATTGGCGTTCTGTTCAGGAAATTTTCCTCTGTGCCTATTTGCTTGAGGTTCTTCCCCACTTTCTTTTCTATTAGTTTCAGTGTATCTGCTTTGATGTGGAGGTCCCTGATTCACTTGGACTCAAGCTTTGTACAAGGAGATAGAAATGGATCTATTTGCATTTTTCTACATGCTATCTCTGGTGACTTTCTAAGGTTGGACCAGCTGGGAGGCACAGGGCTCACAAGTCCCAGGGCAGCATGGTCAGGATCCTTTCCACCTCAGATCACACCTAGGAGGGATAACAGACCCACAACCCTCTCTTTACCTTTTCCACAAGTGGATATCCTGTCTCCAGGGTGTGCTCTGACACCAGGACTCAGGATAGAAAACTGATCCACAGCCATCTGCACCCAGGATTTACCAGAGGAGAGCTGATCTCCCAGAAATGCTGACACCAGCTTACAGACCCACAGGAGGAACAAGCTCTAGTCAAAGACAGCAAGAACATCTAACACCAGAGATCAACAGATGGTGAAAGGCAAATGCAAGAATCCTACCAACAGACTACTTGGCTTCATGAGAACCTAGTATTACCACCACAGCAAGTCCTGGATATCCCAAAACACTGGAAAAGCAAGATTTGGATCTAAATCATATCTCACGATGGTGCTAGAGTAATTTAATAAAGACATGAATAACTCCCTTAAAGAAATACAGGAGAACAAAGGAAAAGAGGTACAAGTCCCTAAAGAGGAAATAAAAAAATCCCATAAAGAATTACAGGAGACCACAAGTAAACAAGTAGAAGCCCTTAAAGAGGAAACACAAAAATCCCTTAAGGAATTACAGGAAAACACAAGCAAACAGGTGAAGGAATTGAGCAAAACCATCCAGGGCCTAAAAACAGAAGTAGAAACAATTAAGAAATCACCAAGAGAGACAACTCTGGAGTTAGAAATCTTAGGAAAGAAGTCAGGAAACATAGATAAAAGCATCACCAACAGAATACAAGAGATAGAAGAGGGGCAGAGGATACCATAGAAAACATTGACACAACAGTCAAAGAAAATGCAAAATGCAAAAACTTCCTAACCCAAAACATCCAGGAAATCCAGGACACAATGAGAAAACCAAACCTAAATATAATAGGTATAAAAGAGAGTAAAGACCTCCAACTTAAAGGGCAAGTAAATATCTTCAACAAAATTATAAAAGAATACTTCCATAACCTAAAGAAAGAGATGCCCCATGAACATACAGGAAACCTATAGAACTCCAAATAGACTGGAAAAGAACAGAAATTCCTCCTGCCACATAATAGTAAAAACACCAAATGCACAAAACAAAGAAAGACTACTAAAAGCAGTAAGGGAAAAAAGGTCAAGTAATATATAAAGGCAGGTGTATCAGAATGATACCATACTTCTCACTAGAGACTATGAAAGCTAGAAGATCCTGGGCAGATGTCATACAGATCCTAAGGGAATACAAATGCCAGCCCAGACTACTATGCCCAGGAAAACTCTCAATCACCATAGATGGAGAAACCAAAGTTTTCCATGACAAAACCAAATTCACACAATATATTTCCACAAATCCAGCCCTTCAAAGGGTAACAAATGGAAACTCCAACACAAGGAGAAGGACTACATCACTGAAAAACCAAAAGTGTAATCTTCCAACAAAACTAAAAGAGGAGAGCCTCACGAATGGAATTCTAACTCTAACAACAAAAAAAACAGGAAGGAACAATTACTTTTCCTTAATATTTATTAATATCAATGGAGTCAATTCCCAATAAAAAGACATGGACTATCAGATTGACTATATAAACAAGATCCAACATATTGTTGCATACAGGAAACCCACCTGAGTGAAAAAGACAGACACTACCTCAGAATAAAAGGCTGGTAAACAATTCTCCAAGACAATGATCCAAAGAAAAAAGCTGGAGTAGCCATTCTAACATCGAATAAAATCAACTTTCACCCTAAAGTGATCAAAAAAGATAAGGAGGGACACTTCATATTCATCAAAGGTATGATCTACCAAGAAGAACTCTCAATTCTGAACCTCTATGCTCCAAATCAAAGGGCATCTATATTCATAAAAGAAAGTTTACTAAAGCTCAAAGAACACATTGCACCACACACAATAATAGTGGGAGATTTCAACACCCAACTCTCAGCAATGGACAGATCATTGAAATAGAAACTAAACAAAGACACAGTGAGATGAACACAAGTTATGAAACAGATGGATGTAACAAATATCTATAAAACTTTTTATCCTAAAACAAAAGGATATAACTTCTTCTCAGAACCTCATGGTACCTTGACCAAAATTGGCCATATAGTTGGTCACAAATTGGGCCTCAACAGATACAAGAAGATTGAAATAATTCCTTGTATCCTTTCAGATCACCATGGACTAAGGATTCTCCTCAATAGCAACATAAACAATAGAAAGACCATATACATGTGGAAGCTTAACAGCACTCTACTCAATGATGACTTGGTCAAGGAAGAAATAAAGAAAGAATTTAAAGACTGTCTAGAGTTTTATGAACATGAAGCCACAACATACCCAAACTTATGGGATACAATGAAAGAAGTCCTAAGAAGAAAACTAATAGCTTTAAGTGCCTCCAAAAAGAAACTGGAGAGCGCATACACCAGCAATTTGGCAGCATACCTGAAAGCGTTAGAACAAAAAGAAGCAAATTCACCCAATAGGAGTCAAAGGCATGAAATAATCAAACTCAGGGCTGAAATCAACCCAATAGAAACAAAAAGGACTATACAAAGAATCAACCAAACCAGAAGCTGGTTCTTTGAAAAAAAATCAAAAAAATAGATAAACCCTTAGCCAGACTAACTAGAGGGCACAGAGACAGTATCCTAATTAACAAGATCAGAAATGAAAGGAGAGACATAACAACAGACACTGAGGAAATCTAAAAAATCACAGGAGCCTTCTACAAAAGGCTATACTCAACAAAACTGAAAAACTGGGATGAAATGGACAATTTCTTGACAGATACCAGGTACCAAAGTTAAATCAAGACCAGATCAATGATCTAAACTGTCCCATGTCTGCTAATGAAATAGAAACAGTCATTAATAGTCTCCCAACCAAAAAAAGCCCAGGACCTGATGGGTTTACTGCAGAGTTTTATAAGACCTTCAAAGAAGACCTAACACCAATACTCTTCAAACTATTCCACAAAATAGAATCAGAAGGTACTCTACTCTATGAAGCCACAGTTACTCTTATACCTAAACCACACCAAGACCTAATGAAGACAACTTCAGACAAATTTCCCTTATGAATATCGATGCAAAAATACTCAATAAAATTCTTTCATACTGAATCAAAGAACACATCAAATGATCATCCACCATGATCAAGTAGGCTTCATCCCAGGGATGCAGGGATAGTTCAATATACAGAAATCCATCAATGTAATTCACTATATAAACAAACTCAAAAAAAAAAAAAAAACCCAACATATGATCATCTCATTAGATGCTGAGAAAGCATTTGACAAAATCCAATATCTCTTCATATAAAAATCTTGGAAAGATCAGGAATTCAAGGCCCATACGTAAACATAGTAAAAGCAATATATGGAAAACCAATAGCCAACATCAAACTAATTGGAGAGAAACTTGAAGCAATCCCACTAAAATCAGGAACTAGACAAGGCTGCCAACTCTCTCGCTACCTATTCAATATTGTACTTGAAGTCCTAGCTAGAGCAATTAGACAACAAAAGGAGATCAAAGGGATACAAATTGGAAAAGAAGTGAAATTATCACTATTTGTTGATGATATCATAGTATACTTAAGTGACCCCAGAAATTCCATCAGAGAGCTCCTAAACCTGATAAATAACTTCAGCAAAGTATTCACAGACTTAGAAAGAGCAATTTGCAAATTGCTTTTTTTTTTTTTTTGAGGGAAACTGGGAAAGGAGAATTCATATGACATGTAAATACAGAAAATATCTAATAAAAAAAAGAAAACATCTAATAAAAATATTTTTTTCTATTTTGATTTACTTATTCATTTATTTAATTATACTTGATACTTTATTCTCCCCTGGCCTCCCTCCAACTGTTCCACATCCGATACCTCCTGTCCAC
>NW_022196894.1:66041101-66071008 GCF_008632895.1 Mastomys coucha | reverse complement strand
CTCTAAGTGTATGTCCCCACCCTCCACCCTACCTAATCTCCAAACTCTCTGGGGCCTCTACTCTCTTTTGCATTAGGTCATTATCTCTGAATGAACAGAGAACCAGCAGTCCTCTACTGTAGGTGTGTTGGGGTCCTAATCAGCTTGTGTATGCTGCCTGTTTGGTGGTCAAGTGTTTGAGAGATCTTGGGGGTCCAGATTAATTGAGACTGCTGGTCTTCCTCCAGGGTCGCCCTTCTCTTCAGATTCTTTCAGCTTTCCCTATTCAACAACAATGGTCAGCTGCTTCTGTCCAATGGTTGGGGGTAAATATTGGCATCTGACACTTTCAGCTGCTTGTTGGGTCTTCTGGAGTTCTGTCATGCTAGGTCCCTTTTTGTGAGCATACCTTAGCCTCAGTAATAGTGTCAGGCCTTGGGACATTCCCTTGAGCTGGATCCTCTTTGGGCCTATCACTGCAACTCCTTTTCCTCAGGCTCCTCTCCATTTCCATCCCTGTAATTCTTTTTTGTTTGTTTGTTTGCTTGTTTTGTTTTGTTTTATGTTTTTTTCGAAACAGGGTTTCTCTGTGTACCCCTGGCTGTCCTGGAACTCACTCTGTAGACCAGGTAGGCCTCAAACTCAGAAATCTGCCTGCATATGCCTCCCAAGTGCTAGGATTAAAGGTATATGCCACCACTGCCTGGCCCCTGAAATTCTTTCAGACAGGAACAATTATGGGTCAAAGTTGTGATTGTGAGATGGCCCCTCCTTTTCCTCATTTGATGCCCTGTCTTCCTGTTGGAGGTGGGCTCTATAAGTTCCCTTTCCCTACTGTCTTGCATTTCATCTAAGATTTGATTCCCTTTGATTCCTGAGTATCTCTTACTTCCCAGGTCTCTGGTGCATACTGGACAGTCCACCCAGTCTCTTATCTCTGAGGTTGCCTGTTTCCATTCTTTCTGCTGGCCCTCATGGCTTCAGTCCTTTTCCCTCAACCAATAACAGATCAGGTTCTCCCACACTGTCCACTTTCCCTCCTAGGTCCCTCCCTCTCTCCCCACTTGTGATTGCTTTCTTCTTTTCATTGACACAAAGGTGTAATTCTTGTGTTAGTGCATAAGATTATCACTCATTTGAGAATTCATATTTTAATGTTCATGGGTAAATTTAGGTTTGCAACTCAAATTAAAATTCACCTGTTAATGCTCATCAGTTGGGTTTCAATTTAGTTTCATATAAAATAATTGTGAATAATGGACATATCATTAAGGTAAAATAGTTTGTTTGAATTGTACAAGAAAATGAGTTATTTCTAAAATGTAGTCAATAAGCATACTTTTTCTCTTATTTTTTTACATTTATTGTTTAAAATTTTTTTATAGTCCCTACTATATCCTCCTCCTGGTCAACCCCCCAACTCTTCAGCATCCCACACCTCCCCCCTCCCATGTCTCCAAGAAATAGTCCCACCCCCCTAAGACTTCTGATCTTCCTGTAGGGTTGCCCTCCTCCTCAGCTTCTTCCACCTTTTTCCTAATTCAACCACAGAGGTGTTAATTGGTTGGGTGTAAATATCTGCATCTGAGTCTTTCAGCTGCTTGTTGGGTCTTTCAGAGGGCAGTCATGATAGGCACTGTTTTGTTGTTGTTGTTGTTGTTGTTGTTGTTGTTGTTGTTTGTTTTGTTTTGTTTTTAACACACCATAGCATCTATAATAGTGTCAAACCTTGCGAACTCACTCACAGCTGGATCTCAATTTGTGTCTGTCACTGGACTTCCTTTTCCTCAGGCTCTTCTCCATTTTTGTTCCTGCAGTTCTTTCAGACAAGGACAATTCTAGGTCATAGTTTTTGACTGTAGTATGGCAACCCCATCTCTATCCTTGATGCTATGCCTTTCTACTGGGAGATAGACTCTACAAGTTCCCTCTCCCCACTGTAGGGCATTTTATCTTAGGTCCCTCCCTTTGTGTACAGAGAGTTTCTCACCTCCCAGGTTTCTAGTACATTCTAGAGGGTGTCCCCACTTCCTACATCTGGAGGTTGCCTATTTAAATTCTTTCTGCTGCCCCATGCGGCTTTAGTCATGTCCCCCACACCCTGGAAATACCTAGTCATTTTTCCCGCTTTCTCACCCTGTCATCTTTCCCATTCTAAGATGGCTTTCTTTTCCCTCCCAAGTGGGACTGAGGCATCTTTACTTGGACCCTTCAGCTTGTTAGCCTTCTTGAGTTCTGTGGATTTTATCCTTGGAATTCTTTACTTTTTTCGCTAATATTCTCTTATTATTGAGTACATACCATGCATATCGTTTTGTGTCTGAGTTACCTGACTCAAGTTGGAATTTTTCTAGTTCCATCTATTTTTCTTAAAAACTCATGATGCTATGGTTCTTATTAGCTGAGTAGTATTCCATTGTGTAGATAAACCACATTTTCTTTATCCATTCTTCAGTTGTGGGACATCTGGGTTGTTTCTAGCTTCTGGCTTTCACAAATAAGGCTGATAAGAACATAGTAGAACATGTGCCTCTGTGGCATGGTAGGGTATCTTTTGCATATATGCCCAAAAGTGGTATAGCTGGGTCTTCAGGTATATCTATTTCCAATTTTCTATCAATCCAGATTGATTTCCAGAGTGGTTTTACCAGTTTGCAATCCCACCAGCAATTAAGGTGTGTTCCTCATTCTCCATATCCTTGACAATGTGTGTTTTCACCTGAAGTTTTGATCTTAGCCATTCTAATTGGTGTAAGGTACAATTTCAGGGTTCTTTGATTTGCACTTCCCTGATCACTAAGGACTTTGAACATTTCTTTAGGTGCTTCTCATCCATTTGAGATTTCTCCATTGTGAATTTCCTGCATAATTCTATACCCCATTTTTTGATTGGGTTGTTTGGTTTCTTGGTGGTTAGCTTCTTGTGTTCTTTATATATTTTTGGATTTTAGCCTTATATTGGATGTGGGGTAAGTGAAGATGTTTTCTCTATCTGTAGGTTGCCAATTTGTCCTATTGCTTATGACCTTTGCCTTAAAGAAGCTTTCCAGTTTCATGAGGTCCCATTTATCAATTCTTGATCTTAGAGCCTGAGCCATTGGAGTTCTGTTTAGGAAATATGCCCCTGTATCAATAAGTTCGAGGCTGTTTCCCACTTTCTCTTCTATTAGATTCAGGGTACGTGGTTTTATGTTGAGGTTCTTGATCCACTTGGATGTGAGCTTTGTACAAGGTAACAAATATGGATCTATTTTCATTTTTCTACATACCAACAGCCAGTTAGACCAGCACCATTTATTGAAGATGTTTTCTTTTTTCGATTGTTTAATTTTTACTTCTTTCTCAAAGATCAAGTGTCCTTAAGTGTGTGGTTTGATTTCTGTGTCTTCAATTCTATTCCATTGATCAACCTGACTGTCTCTCTACCAATACAATACCATGCAGTTTTTACCTCTATTTCTCTGCAGTGTAGCTTGAGGTCAAGTGTCATGCTGACTCCAATCGAATCTGTGTAACAGCAGTCCAACAGAGGCGAAATGCTTCAAGGAAATATTAGACTCCTGGAAGTCTTTGGCATCTCCTAACTTGGATGTGTTCCAAATTTGTCTCTGTGATAATCGATGGAAGGTCTCACATGGTAGGTACCCCTCAAGATATGATTTACTAATGACTAAACAAAATTAGACATTGCTCTCTGACCTTTATCAATGTTCCAATATCTTATGTGAACCCTGGCTTGGAATTTCATAGGGAATGTTACACATTCAGAGTAATTGCCTTGGTATTGTTAGGGAGATAATGAGGGAGGTCAAGCATTGAAGTTCACTGAATAGAAGTTGATAATCCCAGGGCAAGGTCAACTAGAATCCTTATTTTCAGTCACATACCACAGACCACATTAGAATCTGAGCCACTCCCAGGAATTAACAAGAATGGGACCCTGAGGCATATCTCTGCTAGCCCAGAAGATTAGCATAGTGGGCATTTACTAAGGATGGCTGGATCTTGAGCCTGGTATGTGTGTGAGAGAGATGTGCAGCAAGAGAAGGAACACTGCAAGGCATTTGAGCTCCCCCGCCCCCTTCCCCCCAGGCTCAGTGGTGCAGCACCCATTCAGAAGAGGTGGCTGCTGTATTAGACCCTCCGCCTGACTTTTCTTTTACTTTTGAAATGATCATAAAGGTCTAATGCCTAATTTTGAGAATATACATTCAGATCCTGCACTTCCTTGTGTTGTGTTGAAAGGCTGGAGAATTTTAGAATTTAAAATAAGAGCATTTAATAGAAATGTATGTATAATATATAACCTTTCCCTAGAAGGGGGAATGGAAAACCTCTGTAACAAGCCAAAAAAATGTGGAGTAGCCAGTTCCAGGAACTTGGCAAACTCAGAGCCTCAGGGCTCTGGTTCCTGAAACCTGCCCCCCCTGACTGATCCACAATGAGGGCGGAACTAGGAATGAAGGTCTACTGGTTTATGAGCCTCTCCAAGATTACATTCCTAGAATGAATATGTTCTCCTCCCTAACTGAATACCTTGGGTTGGGTCCCTCTGAAATTTTCCACTGTTTTTATGTTATGTTTCCTTGGTAACCCTCTCCCCGCCCCTGGTTTGTATTTTTTCCCTTTAAATATCCCTCACTTCTTGTGTTCGGGGTTGAACTCCTCCGGCCAGCAGGGTCATGAGATTGACCCCGGTACCGGCCTATCCCAAATAAACCTCATGTGATTGCAGCAAGTTCCGTCTCTCGTGTGTTATTGGGTGGTTGTGTCATCCCGAGACTTGAGTAAGAATCTCCCCAGTTCTGGGGGTCTTTCAGTGTCTGTCTGTCATCCTCTGACATCTTGTTGACCTATACTGGAACCCTGTTTCTCCTGCGGGTTAAGGGATCAAGGCTGGCAGGCCTGCACCAGTGAAGGATGCTGATTCCTCCATCAGTTCTTTTATTTTTAAGAACTGATTTTGCTATTCTGAGTTTTTTACTTTTCCAGATGAATTTAACAATTGCTCTTTCCATGTATTTGAAGAATTGTGTTGTGATTTTGATGGGGGTTGCATAGAATCTATAGATTGCTT
This sequence comes from Mastomys coucha, assembly GCF_008632895.1. NCBI lineage: Eukaryota > Metazoa > Chordata > Mammalia > Rodentia > Muridae > Mastomys > Mastomys coucha. Next base: position 66,065,952 of record NW_022196894.1, on the reverse strand, counting down.
TTGTTAGTATGGCCATTTTTACTATGTTAATTGTTCCATGAGCAGAGGAGATCTCTCTATTTCTGAGATCTTTTTTTAATTTCTTTCTTCAGAGACTGGAAGTTCTTGTCATATAGATCTTTCATTTGTTTGGTCAGAGTTACCCCAATATATTTTATATTATTTGTGACTATTGTGAAGAATGTTGTTTCCCTAATTTTTTTTCTCAGATCAGTAATCACTTGTATAAAGAAGGCTACTGATTTGTTTGACTTTATTTTATTCAGCCACTTTGCTCAGTTGTTTATCAGCTGTAGACATTCTCACATAGAATTTTGAGTGTAGCTTATATATACTATCATATCATCTGCAAATAGTGACACCTTGCCTTCTTCTTTGCCAGTTTGTATATTCTTTATCTGCTTTTGCTGTCTTATTGCTCAAGCGAGAACTTCAAGCACAATATTGAATAAATATTGGGAGAGTTGGCATCCTTGTCTTCTCCCTGATTTTAGTGGGATTAATAAGCACATTTTCAAAATTTCAAATCATTATTGCACCAGGTTTTATTAAAACATTTAATGTTTATTATACAATGGATAATATCTAGATCAAAATTATTTAAAGACTGCCTTCTTGATTAGCTACGTGTCTATATTATTTTAACACATTTTAATGAAATATTTAAACTGATGTTAAAATATTAAATAGCATTCTATATTGCTATCTAAATGTGCTACTATTGAACAGACTTTCTATTTTCCTTTATTATTTTTAACAAGGTATATGCTAATTTTTTTACGATAATTGTACCTGATCAATCCATTTGAAGGTAACAAACTTTCTTAATCATCAATCACCATGAAACATTTTACAAGCATCATATGTATATGCACCTTAATCAAAATACATCATTGTTTAATTTGCCATTGGCAGTTGACCATTAATAGTTTGTCTAAAGTCAGAAAGCAAATAGACTCTTAATCAATTCAGGGACAATTATTCTAATTAATGTTATTCTTTAGATGTGGAATTAGGATTATTAATATTCTTTGTAACCTGTGGTAGTCAGCCAGAAAAAGAAAGAAAGAAAGAAAGAAAGAAAGAAAGAAGGAAAGAAAGAAAGGGAGGAAGGAAGAAAGAAAGAAAAAAGAAAGAAAGTGAGAAAGAAAGAGAAAGAAAACCCTGGGTGAGATATTAGGAGGAATTTCTTTCTTGCATAAATAAATATTTCTTGCATTAATCATAATCTTAACTTCTCTAATTTTCAGTGTTTTGCAAAAAAAAATGATATTGTGGGTCTCATGGAGAAGAAGGGAAACTTGTATTCCATTCTCTTGTTTTCTATATGCATAACCAGTATCTGAAATCTGGAGGTATTATGCTAGCTGCCCTAAATATTTACTAAAATTTTCTTTATTGAACTACTACTATTACTGAAGTGATTCAATCTCTGTCTTCTTTTTATTGGTAGATGCTTCTGATCTTGTTAGATACTAACAATCTTTGTTTTGCATCATTTGTACTGCTGTGTCTTTTAGAAATCTCAAAGAAGGAAACATTTCATGTCATCCTACATTACAATGTGGCAACCAGAGGCTACAGTTTTGTTATTGTTTAATTGGTTCTTTTGAGGACATAGTGTAAGAAGACTATAAGGCCAATAGAAGCAATATATTAAATTTGAGGCCACTACATTTTTTCACTTTTTTGTCAGAAGGTGTTTAGCATTGGTACTCTATCTTATATTCTTGCATCAATACCGCCCTTTCATTTCCAATTCTACTTTAAATAATTCTCTTCCAAAGAGCTATAGATTATCTAACAAACCCCACCAATGCCAGGCATAAGAAGTCCCCTTTAAAACTGCTGGTCAATAAAGTCCAGAAGATTCCCAAGATATTATCACCTAATGACCTTAGATAGTACCTATCAGAAGTTGAAAGAGATATCTTGAATCTCATACAAGGACTTAGAGGTCTATCTTAAATCTTACCTGAGAATCTCTTCCATGATCAACAAAATTTGTTATCCCAGAAGACACTGTTTTATTCCAGTTATTTCTAACCTCTGACTCTTAGAAATCATCTTCTCCTCTCTTCCACAGTAGATCTTGAGCCCTGGGGAGAAATATAATATAGATATCTGATTTGTGAGTGAATATTGCATATACACATTTTCTATAGCTTATATAGTTGTGAGTTTGGTATTAATCAATATCCATTGTACAAAGCAACTCATATGGTATTTTCTGAGAGCTACATTTATCTACTGGAGAAAAGGTATACATTTAGAAGACAGTTTCATGCCCTATCCACTTAGGAAAATAATCATATTATGTTCACTCCAGACACTGTAAATTATCCAACAAATGGAGTATTTTTAGTTTTGATATTCCAGAAATATGTTTCATCCTGTGGAGTAGGCCCTAAATTAAATCAGAAAGCAATGGGTTATACCATAGTAATTATGACACTCTTTTGCTCATGGGTGCAAAATCTTGTTACATAAGTCAGTATTGATGTTTATATAGTTCAGAGATGGGTAAATCTATTTATTACTCATCTCCCTAGGGGGTTCCTGGTATTTACAGAGTTTAACTTCATATGTTCTATGATCCAGTGTGTGCTCTGTATTCAGCAGTGTGGACTTATCTCCACATTTAATGAACATCTAAGAGCAATGGCAAATGGCCTGTGTTGTTCTGGAAGTCACTGAGTCACTTCTGAGCAACATATGTTACAATGTAAAGATATAACATCTTAAAAGGCAACATGACAAGTTTCTGAAATAATAGTTTATGTGAATTTCCTGCTTAATTTGAAGCAATTAATTATGAAACAATTCAAAAAACATTTGGGCAAATTTCCCCTCCAAGATCTACATAAACTTTAACCACTGTTGACAGAACACACTCAAAAGAACTAAAATCCTATGATCCAAACTATTTTCTAACTGGTTTTTCGTTTTATTTCTTCAAAATTTTAATAACTGACTTACTTAGTTTAATAGTGTATACTGGGGTCTTTTTTCCACAGAATTTATGCAATGTGAATTAGACTAGTCTTACGGTTTTTTTTTAATAGTAATCAGAAGTATAAAAATAATAGGCATTCCTGGGAACCTTCAAGCCACACCAGACAGGGAAGCCAATAGGGTAACTAGAGATCCTCACTTTTCTCTTATATTTCTTAAATGCAATCTCTCAGTTTCATTGCCAACTCTGTATCACAATTGCCTCACCCTCTTCCTCCTCTATGCAACCACCAGGTACTAAAGAAGATCTTCTTCAACCTTCCTCCACACTCGTCCCATTGTCCCTGCCCATAACTCCAACAGGGTTTCTCTGTGAATGCACCAGTTAAGCCTAACAGAAAACCAAGTAGACCAGAAAAGATGGTAGACAAATATCAGATCTTTACTTTCTCTCCTTTCTTCCATATACAATATGATAGGCTCAGTCCTGTTCTTTGGGAGACTGCTTGCTGTGAACTTTTCACATTTTCAGCTGCCACTCTCAGCAGACTAGGTAGATCTTGGTGGAACTCCCTGCTTTTTACCCTAGTGTAGACCCACTCAGCCCCATTCACCCAACTTAATCCATCTTTATTCCTAAGTGTCAGCTTACAGTATGTGGCAACATTTTTTTTTCTGAAACCTTTAGTAGTCACACAATATCTAAGGCAATTCTTATAAGTTTGATATTTAATTAGGGCTGGTTTACAAGTTCAAAAGTTTATTCCATTATCTTCAAGGTGGGAGCATGGGAGTGCACAGACAGGAATGGCACAAGAGGACTTGAGCATTCAATATCTTGTTCCAATGGAAAACAGGAAAAGACAAGCTTTCAGACAGCTAAGAAGATGGTCCTAAAACTCATACCTGCTTTAACACACTTCCTGCAAAAGGGCCACATGTAATCGAACAAGGCCAGACCTCCAAATAGTACTGCTCCCTGGCCCAAGCATATTCAAACAACCACATTCCACTCCTTGGCACCCATAGGCTTATTCAAACATATGAATCTATGTTGGCCATACTTTATCATATCATTTTATGCAAAATACATTTAATCCTGTTGTGTCCAAGAATCCACAGGAAAACCCTAATGAGTCCAAGAATTGCAGACCACTGTAATACAAAAGAACCATTTATTTAAGTCCAGACTTGTATCACATGCTGTTCACTCACTAAGAGCAAGTGATGAGCCCCTGAAGTAATAAAACTAAAACCCAACTGCCTGAGAATACTGAAACAAAGTTCTGAGAATGTAGAAATAAAGTTTCACAGTAAGATAAGAGAGCCATGTTTCAGCTCCTATAAGCAGCAAGCAGTATGGAAACAAACGTTTTATAGTAGCAAGCAGCAGCTTCAGACACTGAGAAGTTGTGTTTCAAAGATAGCCAAGGATATGATGTAAAAACAAAGGTTTGTTGGTCAGAATATTGAGTCAAAATGACCAGGCCACTCTGAGTAAGCTAAATTAATACAACACAAAAATAACTGATGGTCTCAATGACATTAAGGTCTAAGAAAAAAAGATTAGCAATTCTCAGAATAACTCCCCCTCCCCTCTCTGTGCTGAAATCTGGGGAAAACCACAAACTGTCACTCTGACCTTGCTGCCAACAATCCCCCTACCACCTAGTTACTCAGCTCCTTCCCAAGGACTTTTCAAGGCCAGGTGCAGAGCTGAAAGTTGGCTGACTAAGCTAAAAACAGCCCTCTGAGCAAGCCAACCAATACCTGAACAAATCCTTTGTCCAATGTTCCACCAATCAGAGTAAACCAGCCAGCCCTGTTGCTGAGGTCTGCCGTCTGCAAGGTATAAAAGATATGTACATTTTGAGTTCAGGGTTGCCTCTCCCTGAGAGGATGAGCAACCCTATGTGTGTTGGCCTTGCACGTTGGATCAATAAACCTCTTATTATTACAGCTATCTGTCATCAGGCTGTGTTCTGTGGGGTAGTACACTTAGGCTAAGACACTCTGGGGTCTTATGCCCTGAGCCTGGGAAACATATGAGTTTATATACAAAATTGGGAATTCCTAGGATGCTTCAGAGTGAGGGGAATAACCATTTGTTGCAGCATCACTGAAGCTGGTGGGAAATAAGGGGTGCCTATTTGGTGTTATCGGGAACTAATTTTATGGCTGTCCATAACTGTCTGTGACCTCTGATTACCTTTCTCTGTGATTTAAACAGGGGGAGCTTTAAATCCTCTCTGAGTTTGTTATTCTAGGCCTCAAGAACAGGCACCTGGAGAATTTGGCCTTTTATCAGAGAGTGTTGGGGACCCTGGCATCACCAGGACTGGGGGGATGTCACTCATTAGCACTTGGTTCTAAGAGATGTATTGTTTTAACTCTCTTGGAGCTGCGGGAGGGAGAAGGGGAACATGGAGTTAAGGAAGAGGGAGTCCTGTGCTAGCTGCAACTCAGAGAAGCATATTGAGCTTGCTCCGGGCCGACTTTTCTGCAGGGGCAAATGTACAGGACATTGGAGTTTCTCAAGTTTTTCAACTATAGAGTGCCAATAACAATATGATTTACTATATTGTAGTAAATCACAAAGAATTGTGATTTACTACAATCCAACTTTAGTCTCAAGAATGTTACAAGTTCAAAGTCTCTTCTGAGATTCATACAATCACATAACAGTAATTCCCAAAGCAAGACAGAAAACCATCTGAACAAACTCCAAACTCTGCATCTCCATGTCTGATGTCAAATCAGTCTGCAGATCTGTAATGTCTTTTTCATCTTTGTTAACTGCAATGAGCTTCTTTCTTCAGGGTTAGTTCCACTCCCTGTTGACAGCTTTCATCAGAAGATATCCCACAGCTCTGACATTGTGAACATCTTGTGGTCTCTCTATGGAAATTTCAATACTACAGCTTCTTGTTCCAATGTCTTGTTCCACACAAGATATTCAAGGCAAATTCTCCAAAGGGCTTGGGTCACATCACCTCTACTCTCTGAAGCATTCTAGGCTCTGGTTGACTCCACTGCACTGCTGCTGTTGTTCTTGGTGGCCGTCCTATAGTACTGGCATCTCTAATACACTGGGGTCTTCTAATTCAACTAGACTTCACCAGTAGCCACTCATAGACTCTCTTCATGGTGCCAAGCCTCAACTTCTTTGCAATGACACCTTTAGTACTGGGCTATCAACTGCCTCTGATGCTACATCTTCACCAGTGGATCTTCCCCGGCCTCTCACAGTGCCAATCATCAGCTGTTCTCCATGACTTCTTCATACCTTCAAAAGCAGTACCACCAGGGTTATTCTTACATGTCATCAAGTCCAGCAGAAACACAGTGTATAACCTTGATATTATCTGAAATACAGCTTCTTTTTTTCTCTCTGAAAACACTTCCTTGAAAGTGTTCACATCAGTGATGTTGGACTCTTGTTAATCACTGCTAATTCATTAGCTCCAGCTAACCTGCATCAATTATCCCAGTAGTCCCTTATACTCTTAATTCTAAAGCCAAAGTCATTTGGCTGAAGTTGCTGAGTTCTGCTGCTTGTTGGAGCTGGAACCTGCCCCACTTGTTCTATTTTACTGTCATCAACTTACTGTTTTCCTGATCCTTCGTGGTCTAAAGTTGGCTATTATGGAACTTGTTCTGTAGATTGACCTTGAACTCAGAGATCTGCAGGGCTCTGGTTCCTGAATCCTGGGATCAAAGGCATGTACCACTACCCCTGGACTTAACCTTTTTTTTATATTTGGAACTTACTATGTTAAAAGGCTGGCCTTAAACTCAGAGATCTGCTTGCTTCTGCTTCCTGAAAATAAAGGTGTGTACCACCATGATTGCACCTAAGTTTAGCTGGATGGGATCTTGCCTGAAAGTGAACATTTCCTTAGTCTGTTTATCTCATTGAACATAAGATTCAACCCCATCTAACTTGCTGGCGCCTCTTTATTACTTGAACCATACATTTTATTTTACTTTTACATTTACATTTTTACTTTCTCAGGTTTCTCCTTTACATTAAAACATTTTTCATGAGGCTAAACCAAAGAATAAAGTCTCAGCTGTTTTTTTGTTTTGTTTTGTTTTTGTTTTGTTTTGATTTTTGAGACTTCCTTTTCCAATCCAATTATATAAATCTCTTTACTTTATCCAGTGGTATACTCTTCAGACAAGGAGAAAACCCAGCCTCATTCTTCACCAAAATACCACAGAAACAGACTCTAGGACACCCACTGAAATTCTTCTCCAAAGAAACCTCTTGGGTCAGGTCTGAAGAGTTCAAGTCACTCTCATCAACAAAGTCTTCCATGTTCCTACTAGCATAGCCCATTATACCTCACTTAACATATTGGATAGTTAACCAAATCCAAAGTCCCCAAATCAATATTCTTCAAAACAAAGGTATGGTCTTCCCTTATGACAGCAATATCCCAATCTCTGGTACCAATACATGCCTTAATTAGTGTTTTACTGCTGTGAACAGACACCATGATCAAAGCAACTCTCCTATAAGGACAATATGTAGTTTGGGATGGCTTACATTTTCAGAGGTTCAATCTATTATCTTCAATATGGAATGATAGCAAGTTTTAGGCAGGCATGGTGCCAGAGGATCTGAAAGTTCTATATCTGGTTCTAAAGATGAACAGGAGAAGACTGACTTTCAGTGAGCTAGGATGAGAGTCTTACAGCCCATGCCAACAATGAGACATTTCCTTTAACCAGGCCATACTTACTCCAACAAGGCCACATCTCCTAATATTGCCACTCTCTGGGCCAAGCATATTTAGACCACCACAGCTGACGGCCAGGAGGAGGGCAGTGAGCTGAATATAAAGTGAATAAATAAAATAAAAATAAAAGAAGCTGTATTCTAAAGATAACCAAGGTTGTATCTCCTGCTGCAGCTTAACTTGGTAATGTGTCAGAATTACCTAGGTAGTACTGGATTTGAAGTCATGAAGTGGACATGGATAGCAGCTTAGAGGGTTTGGTATTGTGAGAGGGCAGGAAAGGCCATTTGTGAAGGTGCAGCTTCATTTGCCATTGACAGCCCAGGACAGAAGGCATCAGAAAGTAGTTGAGTGTTTCACCATGAAGGGAGCCTATGAGAGGCTTTTGGTGAAGCCTAGTAGTATCAGACCCCACTGTATAGGAAATGCCAGTTCCATGAGAACAGCAGAAACAGTAAGTGGAGTCAACCGGAGCCTAGATTGCTACAGAAGGCAGAGTTGAAGTCACACAAGACCTCTGGAAGAGCTGAGAAGTTCATGAGTCTATACCAGATATTGGAATAAAAAGCTGTAAAGTTCAGTTTGCCTGAGATAAGCCAAGATGTTATAGATGCCAGAGCCAAGGGATACCTGCTAAGGAAAGCCTCTAACAGGAAGTAGTAGAACTAGCCCAAGAGAATAAAGTTTGTTGCTGCTGAATGCCAGATCTGCCAACAGTAGTCAACAAGGATGAAAGGAACTGGAGATCCGAAGAGTGCATAAATATCAGACATGGAGATAAGCTATTTGGATTTCCCAGCTGGTTTTCTGTTTTGCTTTGTTCAAGTATTTCCTTACCATGACATTTTGGAATGAATGGTAAGGTATATCCTACATGATGCTAGATGTATGTGATCTGCTTTTTTATTTTGATTTCTTAGAGACTACAGTTTAGGGATTGCATGAATCTCAGAAGAGACTTTGAAATGTGAACTTTTTAACATTATATAAACTGTTATAGACTATGGTACTTTTGAAGTTGGACTAAATGAATTTATATTATACCTAGGTATGCCCCCAATAAATTCATGTGTTTGTGCAAGCCAATGAGTGCTAGAGAGTGGAATGTGGTGTTTGCATATGCTTAGCCCATAGGCAATGGCAATGTTAGAAAGTGTGGTCTTGTTGGAGGAGGAGTGTCACTATGGACCCAGGGCAGAAGAGTCAGTTTTATCCTAGCTGCAATCAGATCAATCAATATACAGAACTCTCAGGAAAGGGGATGGAGAACACCAAGAGAAAATGGCTGACTGTATCAACTAAGAAAGGCGTATATGGGCTCACAAACCATAAGTGACAAGTCTGTTTGCTATTTACAGATTAAAATGATTGAATCTATATTGAAGATGTGGGGAGGAGCTGAGAAGAATAGAGTGAAGGAAAGTCATAATCAGGATATTATTTTATAAAAATCCTGTATTAAATAAAAGACAATATATTCAAAAGATATCATTTAGATATAACAGAAAGCTTATTCAAAGTTTAGGAGATGTATATATACAAAGGCACTCATGTATGTATACACAGACACAAATCTTATTTATTTTACAAATTTATCTCATTTTGCCAATTAATATTCTAAATGTCCTTCCTAATTGTCATGAAAATGAAATTTAATTGTTTCCTATAATATTGTTTCCTTTCTCTCTGTTGTTTCTTGCAAATTTTATAAATATATATGAAAAGGAAAAAGAGAGATAGAGCTAATATTGGCTGAAAAGCATTTTAGGCACAGTCCTCCATCCGGTCCCAGAAACAGCTGTGCCAGGAACACCTTCATCCAAAACTACTTGTCAAGTTCTGGGCCTTTGACAGGACAAAGACTGCCAACTCCAATGGTCTCTGCCAAATGATGGGGAAGTGTCCCAATAACCACTCAGATCCAGTTATAATTAAGTTTAAAACTTCCAAGTTCAAGATACGTTATTTTGGAAAAAAAAGTAAATATTCCTTCCTCTTTACATCTTAATTTTTTTTTAATAGATAGCCTAAATATCACATCGGATTCACAGAATGAATACACTTAGTAAGATCATGATTGAAACTTTGTTGCTTCGAAACTGTTAAGGCAATGCCACTGAAAAACTGGAACTTATCCACCCAAATATAATTATTTATCAAACTTTTATGGCAAAAGCCTGCTACATGTAGTAGCTTAATTTGCACACATGCAACCAACACAAACATTGGAAGTACCAAACAATTATTAACTGGGGAGTGAACAGTGAATTTTGTGAAGATGTTAAACCCACCACTGAGATTTTGTGAATATGTGTGAATACCACCGAGTATCAGGAAAGGATGCATAGGTTATCAGGAATATAGAATACTAATAGAGTGTTTTGGTTTTAAAACAATACTGAGAATTCAATCAGGACATTCTGCATGCTAGCCAGGATAATTATCAATGAGCTTACAACTTCAGTCATTTTATTTTGAGACAGGGTCTTATTTATATTACCAAATTGGCCTCATAATCTATATGATCCCCAAGAGACCATGATTTTTAAAGTCTCCCGTCTCAGCTTCTTTAATAGCAAGGGTCACAGATTTGTGTCACCATGCTAAACTTTGTAATATTTATTAATGTTTAAAAATGAAATGTATGATATCACAAATGTCAGGGAATCTAAAAATGTTGTATCTTACAAAATTATTTTAAAATTATTTGTAAAAAAAGCATCATTGTCAACCATATTAAGTGAATATTTTACAAAAACACATATTTTAAAAAATGTTTACCATAAAATGCATAATATATACAGTCTGAACTTAACACAAAATTAGTTGAAATGATAGTAAATGAGAATTTTAAAATTCTGAACAGGAAAATAAAAAGAAAAATATTAGTTTCATCATCTTAAAAATGTAAAATGTTTCAGAATTAAAAAACAAACAAATTGTTATAATTAATCAGCTAGTCATTTTTGATTGTTGATTTTCTTTTTTTTTTGATTGCTCTCTTTTTTTATTATATGTTTTCTTTATTTACACAGCAAATTTTATCCCCTCTGAAAAGCCCCCTATCCTAGTCTCTCTCTCCCTGCACACTAACACACCTCCTCCTGCTTCCCTGTCCTGGCATTCCCCTACACTAGGGCATCAAGCCTTCACCAGACCAAGAGGCTTTCCTCTCATTTATGTCCCTCAAGGTTATCTTTTTCTCCATGTATGAGTGGAGCCATGGATCCCTACATGTGTACTCTTTGGTTGGTAATTTAGACCCTGGGAACTCTGGGGGTACTGGTTGGTTCATATTGTTGTTCTTCCTATGGGGCTGCAAATCCCTTCAGCTCCTTGGGTTCTTTCCCTAGCTACTCCATTGGGGACTTTGTTCTCAGTCCAATGTATGGCTGTGAGCATCCACTTCTGTATTAGTCAGGTACTGGCAGAGCCTCTCAGGAATCAACTATATCAGACTCCTGTCAGTAAGCACTTGTTGACATCCACAATAGTATCTAGATTGGGTAACTTTATATGGGAAGAATCCCAAGGTGGGATAGTCATTGGATGGCCTTTCTTTCAGTTTCTGCCCTGAAATTTGTCTCTGTATTTCCTAACATGGGTATTTTGATACCCCTTCTAAGAAGGACCAAAGTATCCACACTGTGGTCTTTGGTCTTCTTTCTTCCTGAGCTTCATGTGGTCTATGAATTGTATCTTGGATATTCTGAACTTCTGGGTTAATATCCACTTATCAGTGAGTGCATGTCATGAGTGTTCTTTTGTGACTTGGTTAAACTCACTCAGGATGATATTTTCTAGTTCCATCCATATGTATAAGAACTTCATGAAGACATTGTTTTTAATAGCTGAGTAGGACTCCATTGTGTAGATGTACCACATTTTCTCTATCCATTCCTCTATTAAAGGACATCTGGGTTGTTTCCAGCTTCTAGCTATTATAAATAAGGCTGCTATGAACATAGTAGAGCATGTGTCCTTATTACATATTGAGCATCTTCTGGGTATATGCCCAGGAGTGGTATTGCTGGGTTCTCCAGTAGTACTATGTTCAATTTTCTGATTTCCAGGGTGGTTGTACCAGCTTTCAATCCCATCAACAATGGAGGAGTATTTCTCTTTCTCCACATCCTCATCAGCATCTGCTGTCAACTGGGTTTTTAATCTTAGCCATTCTGACTGGTGTGAGATAGAATCTAAGGGTTGTCGTGATTTACATTTCCCTGATGATTAAGAATGCTGAACATTTCTTTAGGTGTTTCTCAGCCATTTGGTATTCCTCAGTTGAGAATTCTTTGTTTAGCTCTGTGCTCCATTTTTTAATAGTGTTATTTGCTTCTCTGGATTCTTACTTCTGGAGTTCTTTATATATATTGGATATTAGCCCTCTATCAGATATAGGATTTGTAGAGATCTTTTCCCATTCTGTTGGTTGTCATTTTGTCCTATAGACAGTGTCCTTTGCCTTATAGAAGCTTTGCAATTTTATGAGGTGACATTTGTCAATTATTGATTGACAGCAAATGCCATTGCTGCTCTATTCAGGAAAATTTCCCCTCTGCCCATGTGTTCAAAGCTCTTCCACATTTTCTTTTCTATTAGCTTCAGTCCATCAAAATTTATGTGGAGGTCCTTGATCCATTTGGAATCAAGCTTTGTCCAAGAGGATAAGAATGGATTGATTTGCATTTTTCTACATGCCAATTACCAGTTTTGCAAGCACCATTTGTTGAAAATTTTGTCGTTTTACCACTGTGGTTTCAACTCCGTTGTCAAAGATTAAGTGACCATAGGTATGTGGGTTCATTTCTGGGTCTTCAATTCTATTCCATCGATCTACTTACCTGTCATTGTACCAATACCATCAGTTTTTATCACTATTGCTCTGTAGTACAGCTTGAGGTCTCGGATGGTTATTCCACTAGAATTTCTTCTATTTTTGAGAATAGTTTTAGGTATCCTGGGTTTTTTGTTATTCCAGATGAATTTACAAATTGCTCTTTCTAACTCTATTAAGAATTAATTTGGAATTTTGATGGGGATTGCATTGAATCTGTAGATTGCTTTCTGCAAGATGGCCAGTTTTACTATATTAATGCTACCAATCCATGAGCATGGGAGATCTTTCCATCTTCTGAGATCTTCTTTGATTTCTTTCCTCAGAGACTTGAAGTTCTTGTAATACAGATCTTTTACTTGCTTAGAGTCACACCAAGATGTTTTATATTATTTATCACTATTGTGAAGGGTGCTATTTCCCTAATTTCTTTCTCAGCCTGTTTATCCTTTAAGTACAGGAAGGACACTGATTTGTTTGAGTTAATTTTGTATCCAGCCACTTTGCTGAAGTTGTTTATCAGGTTTAAGAGTTCTCTGTTGGAATTTTGGGGGTTGCTTAAGTATCATATCTTTGCAAGTAGTGATATTTTGACTTCTTCTGAAAACTTTTACCATGAAGGGGTATTGGATATTTGTCAAAAGCTTTCTCAGCATCTAATGAAATAATCATGTGTTTTTTCTTTGAGTTTGTTTATATAGTGGATTACTTTGATGTATTTCCATATATTACACCATCCCTGCATTGCTGGGATAAAGCCTACTTGATCATGGTAGATGATCATTTTGATGTTTATTTGTATTCTATTTGTGAGTATTTTATTGACTATTTTTGCATCATTATTCATAAAGGAAATTGGTCTGAAGTTCCCTTTCTTCGTTGGGTCATTGTGTGGTTTATGTATCAGAGTCCATTGATATTAATTAAGGAAAAGTAATTGTTGCTTCCTGTTATTTTGTTATTCGAGTTGCAATTCTACTCATGTGGCTATCTTCTTTTACTTTTGTCAAAAGATTACTTACTTGCTTTGTCTAGGATGTACTTTCCCTCTTTGTGTTGGAGTTTTCCTCTCATTATCCTTTGAAGGGCTCAATTTGTGCAAAGATATTATATGAATTTGGTTTTGTCATGGAATACCTTGGTTTCTCCATCTATGGTAATTGAGAGTTTTGCTGGGTATAGTAGCCTGGGCTGGCATTTGTCTTCTCTTAGGTTCTGTATGACATCTACTCAGGATCTTCTAGCTTTCATAGTCTCTGGTAAGAAGTCTGGTCTAGTTCTCATAGGTTTGCCTTTATATGTTACTTGACCTTTTTCCTTTACTGCTTTTAATATTCTTTCTTTGTTTTGTGCATTTGTTGTTTTATTATTATGTAAAGGGAGGAATTTCTTTTCTGGCCCAGTCTATTTGGAGGTCTGTAGGCTTCTTGAATGTTCATGGGTATCTTTTTCTAGAGGTTAGGGAAATTTTTCTTCTATGATTTTGTTGAAGATATTTACTGGCCCATTAAGTTGGAATCTTTACTCTCTTCTATATCTATTATCTTTAGATTTTGTCTTCTCATTGTGTCCTGGATTTCCTGGATGTTTGGGTTAAGATTTTTTTGCATTTTGCATTTTCTTTGACTGTATTGTCAATGTTTTCGATGTTATCTTCTACATCTGAGATTCTCTCTTCTATTTCTTGTATCCTGTTGGTAATGCTTGCATTTATAACTCCTGACCTCTTTCCTAGGTTTTCTATCTCCAGAGTTGTCTCCCTTTGTGATTTCTTTATTGTTTCTACTTCTATTTTTAGATCCTGGATGGTTTTGTTCAATTCCTTCACCTGTTTGACTGTGTTTTCCTGTAATTCTTTAAGAGATTTTTGTGTTTCTTCTTTAAGGGTTTCTACTTGTTTACCTGTGTTCTCCTGTATTTCTTTAGGGGAATTATTTATGTCCTTCTTAATGTCCTCTATCACACCTTTAGACGTGATTTTAGATCCAAATCTTGCTTTTCCCACGTGTTGAGGTATCCGTGATTTGTTGTTGTGGGAGTACTGGATTCTGATGAGGACATGCAGCCTTGTTTTCTGTTGGTAAGGGTCTTGTGCTTGGCTTTTGCCATCTGGTTATCTCTTTTGTTAGTTGGTATTGCTGTCCCCGGTGTGAGCTTGTCCCTCCTGTGGGCTGGTAAGCCTGTGTAGTTGCCTAGAAGGCCAACTGTTGCCTGACAGGACCTGTTCACACAGGGCTTAGGAACAGCGCCAGCTCCTGTTTGCAGATGGAGGCAGGAAGGACTCTCTCCCAGCTGCTCTGCTGTTTCTATGGTCTGAGCACTCCTGGCTGGTCCTGCCTTAGATAGTCACTGGAGAGAAAATTGTGATCTCTCCTCTGAGTCTGGGGGTCAGAGCACTCCCTGGAGATGATCTCTTCCAAGGCAGGAACCGAGCACAGAGGGCTATGGAACAACCCCATCTCCTTGGTGCAGATGGAAGCCGAAAGGACCCTGTCCCACCTGCTCTATCACTTCTTTAGCCTGAGTGCTCCTGGCTGGTCTAGCTTTAGACAGTCAGCAGAGAGAAAATGATTGCTGATATTCTATTAAAATGAAAGAAAAAAGTGTTACAAAAGGCATTGCATTTTTACTCTCATCTAAATGAACATTGTCCCCTGCTATAGAATACATAGAATTCTGTTCAGGATAATTATGCATAAATTATGTGTAAATTATGTATGAAATTATTATGACCATAATATGAAATGCATATTAGCATATTCTGTATTTCAAGTGAAATTGAAAAAATAATATTTCTTATTTTCTGAAACTTTTTAATTTTTATGAGAGATGAATGCAACTTTTCACTAGTCAAGTAGTTAGGTGGTATACTAAATTTGAAAGTAATTTAGCAATCACCAACATAAAATCTAGTTCATATTAATTAAGCATCTCAGATTTAACAGATAAAATGAGAATTTGAAAGACTTTTCTATATTTAAGTATAAAGGTCAAATTAAATGCATATAAACATAAATTAAATGCATATATATATGTCATTTTGATGTACTTTATGTAATTGCAAGCCTGTTGCTCATTTGTTTTGTTTATTCCATTTGTTAGGTAGTTCTACCTAGTTTTATGTCACAAGCTAGTATCTTCTAAGAGAAAGAAATCTCAATTGAAAAATTTTTCTAAGACAAAGAAATATCAATTGAAAAAAATGTCTACATAAGATTAACTATAGGCATGGTTGTTTGATATTTTAACTAGTGGTTGCTGTGAAGGCACCCAGATCACTGTAGCGTGCATGACTCTTAGGTTAATGGTCTGGACTATAAGAAAGCAGGATAGTCAGAGAAAGAAAGCAAGATCCCAAAGTTCTTCCATGGCATCTTCTTCAGATCATTCCTTCAGGTTCCTGTCTTGAGTTCCAACTTAAGACTTCCTTCAGTGATGGTCTGAAGTGTTGTACTACATGAAGGAAGAAACCTTTTTCTCTCCAAGTTTATTTTGGCTATGATGTTTTATCACAGTATTTGAAACCCTCTCTAGGACATAGGTTAATAATAATAATAATAATAATAATTAATCTATCATATAATGACTGACAATTTTCTTAGTTAAATTTGTTACTGCAAAGAGACATTGTTGTGATCATAAAAAGAGAAAGAGCTATAATAATATATTCTGGCAGGGTGTGTGTGTGTGTGGGTGCCTTGACAGGCCCATGCCAAGGCATCCCTTTCCCCTGAGGGAACAGACACATGCCGGTCTAGTATAGAACATAGTTTATTTAGGGTATGGGGAGGGGAGTAAAGAGGGTAGCAGAGGCAGAGAAAGGCAGAGAGGAGAGAGTAGAGAAGTAGGGGATGGTCATGACCACATGGAAAGAGGGAGAAGGGAATGGAGAGATGGGGGAACAAAAGGCAAAAGGCAAGGTAGAGAAGCAGGAGTAAGGGAGAGAGGAGGGGGCAAGCAGCCCCTTTTATAGGGCCAGGCCTACCTGGCTGTTGCCAGGTAACCATGGGGAGGAGCATACCTGGCTGCTGCCAGGTATCTGTGGGGGTGGAGTTTATACAGAATGCTAACAGACACCATAACCAAAACTAAATTTGTTGCTGCAAAGAGACACCATAGCCAAAGCAACTTATAGAAAGAAGAGTTTATCACAGTAGTATAGGGTAAGAATCCATGGCTATCCTTACAGAGAGTATGGAACTGGCAAGCAGACAGACATGACACTGGAAGAGCAGGTTTGATATTACATCCATAGCAGCAAGCAGCAGGAAGACAGAGATAACAGGAAATTATTTTGGCTGCTGAAACCACAAAGCCCATCTCCAATGACACATCTATTTCCTCCATCAAGAAAATACTTGCCAGTTCTTCTCAAATGTTCTGCCAACTAAAGACCAAGTATTCAAATATTTGTGTGGGGCTGGGGGCATGCATTCTCATTCAATTCAGTATGGCAAATAATAAAAATTCACTATCGCGTAGACATAGTAGAAAACAAGTTTTGAGTCAGTCTCTCTCTCTCTCTCTCTCTCTCTCTCTCTCTCTCTCTCTCTCTCTCTCTCTTTTGCTTGTGTGTGTTCTAGGGATTGAGGGGCTGTATGCATGCACATGTGTGCACAGTTATGCAAATTCTAGATGTCTAAGTCAACTGATTTCCTTCAATAGCACTCAACTTTAAGTGTTGAAACAGATACTCTCACTTTTGGGGCATGAGTGTCAAGGTTATCTTGTAAGATAACACCAGGGATTCTCTTTTCTTTGATTTCCTGACAGTGGAATTACGTGTGTGCTTGCATGTCTTATCTTACATGGTACTGGAGGTTCTGCCTGGCATTCACATGCCTCTGGTAATAAGACATTGCTCTTCAAATTAAACAGAAAATACCCACTGAAACATCTCCCAGAGTCCTGAAAAAGTATTCCGTTAGTCATATTTAGGTGTTTATTTGGTAAATATGAACATGAATTTATAGATATTAGCATGAAAGAAAATTATGGAAAAATGTCAAGCTCAAAGGATGACCATTTTTCTTCTTTCAGAGAAGAGGCCTTTGGTCCCATGAAGACTTGATGCCCCAGTGAAGGGCAATTCGAGGGGGAGAGGTGGATGGCTTGGGCCATACCTTCATAGAAACAGGTGGAGGGGGAATGGGATAGAGGATTTCTGAGAGGGGCGAATTGGAAAAGGGGATAATATTTGAGACGTAAATAAATAAAATATCCAATAAAAATATAAAATAAATAAATAAATAAATAAACAAACAAATGTCAAAAACAAAGAAATATTTTCCAAGTATCTAAACGGTTGAATATATAATATTATATTTGTTTTGAGTGTTTCATACATACTATTTTGATTATAATCATTGCAGATTTTCTTTTTTATCTCCTCTCAGTTCAATTCACAACCTTCACCACTCATCCTCTTTTAAATTTGTCTGAAAATATTTTTTGGTGATTCAGCAAGTCCAAATATTCTGGCAACACACTTCTGGGATTAGCTATCTACTAGACAGGGGGCCACTACTTACATAAAACTCTCTCTTCTCCAGTAGCCAAGAGCTACTCACCAACAAATTGAACCCAAGATCCCATCATTACTTCAGGCTGGAATGTTGACCAGCTTGATGTTTTGCCAGTGTTGAGCATACAGGTACAGCTGCTCTGATTTTGTAAGTTTAGCAGTCCTGTTTTACCTAGGAGATACACTTTCTTCCCAGTCCTTACAGACACCTGAATTTTAAAGTCTATTTTCCTTCCCTACTGCAATGGTTCGATGTTGATTTCAATTTGGGGCTGAGCCCTCCACAATTATTGTCTGAATATTGATAGGTTAAGAGATTCTGAGTAAGCCATCATGCACTGCACTGATAAACTGTTATAAGGATGTCAGAGATGGGCATTAATCTATGTATATGTAGATATTAATCTAGATGACACTTTGATCTGATGTCCACTTTTTTAATCGATGTAAACATATAATTAATGAAAAACATCTAAAATGTCATATACTCTCTATGTAAACTCTCTAGGGCAAGGTTAAAGTCTTTTAAAGTCTTATTTACTGTGCTGAAGGAAACGTGTAGGTAAGGGCACCACCACTAAACTGCATATTCAGATACTGAAAGAATTTACATGTACATTAATGTTTGTTTCATATATAAAATAAAATTGTGATCAATAAATAAATACATGTTTATTCTGGTATTTTTTTATGTTTGTTCATGAGATATATTTCTACTTCTAGATGTGGCGATGCTTAGATATAGCACAATATATTCCCTTCTCCCAGATGTTTGTGATACTAAGAATAGACTTTACTAATATAATTAGTAAATACATCATTGAATCATAGTTTTACTAATGGCTATCCAGAGATGGGTAATGTCATTAATTTTTAATCAAGTAATAGTTTTAAGATAAAGCTCTATGTTAGCATTTGCATAATGAAAATAAATAGTAAGCAGAATAAAGGATACGTACAAGACTCAATTGTGTGACATTTTGTTACAAGAGACTAGGGTTCCTGAAGGAGAGATTCTAACTCGTGCTTTATTCTCTCCTTAGGTTCAATTCAAGATTTGATTTATCATATGTTATGAAACTTACTGATGAATATTCTAGACAAGGATTTAAACAACATAGAAAGAGGATATACTAATCTTCTCATCGGCAAATGGAAATGCGTTAGTTTTAAATACAATCTGGCAGAAAAGAAGTCAACTTCTAAAAAAAATACATAACTGTCATGAGTAATTGATATGTGACTAGGGTAGGGAGAAAAACCAAATAAAGCTGGAGGGATTTTCTCCTCAACAGAACACCTGCTGTCATCCTCATAAAACACAGCATTTAGTGCATTGCCGTGGTTTAACAGTTATTCAAGTGAAGTGAAACAAAATCTTAAAATGTATCAAAAGGCTGACTGCAGAGTTATTTAAAGAGATACTGACATAAAAATTAGTTCATCTGATTTCTACATAATTCAAAGAACAGTTTTCATGTAATAAACAGGATGGTGAATAGAACATTTGTTTGCTTTCTATTAGTTTTAAAGATTGCATAACTGCAGAGAGTAAAATATGATCATATCATTCCTCCATTTCCCATTTTCCTTCCAACTTTCCTAAATATTCTCTCAAATACTTCCTACCAATGTTGTCTCATCCTTTTTTTCTTCCTCCTTCTCCTCCTCCTACTCCATCTTTTTATTCTATACCAATCTAATGAGCATGGGATCATCTATTCATCCATCATTAGACAGTTGAGAGGCAGTACTTCATGTGCAAGCCAACCTGGTATCCTTTGTTTGATACCCAGAACACATAATAGTAGGCAAAATTAACTCTCACAAATTGTCCTCTGATCTGAAAATGTGCATAAGAGGAATGTAGGCACACACACACACACACACATACACACACATACACACACACACACACACATTTATTAGCATTAGGGATAGATTTGTTAGAACTAGTAACATTAATGCAATATTGTGATTTAATATTTAACAAACCATTGTTAATATTTTTTGTTTGGTGGTTCCACTGTTTTAGTTAGTATGAAAAAGCATTTTTAATAATTAATTAGCTAAGTCATTATTTCTGAATGCTGGTAAACAACATGTTATTTTTTTCTCAGAAACATAAAATATATTTACACTTACTTCCTTCATGTTAAATGGAGTTATATGATTTACTTTGCCCATTAAAATTACACTGAATCAAGTTCTAGGAAAAATACATACAAATATGTATAGGGAGAATCTTCACTTTATCTTTCTTTGTTATGATGAGTGTGACAATTCTAAATAGCCGAGAGTCTCAAAATGTATTTCTGAAACAACATAAGGATATGTTTAGTTTTAAGACTCTTACATGTGAGGTCTACATGATGAGCAAGAAGTCTACCCTATTAAAATAAATTTAGTCATGATATGGATTTATTAGAACCGTGTACCTATCCTTTCTTGATTAATAGACCTTCCTTTTCCTAACATACATAACTGTGAGGTGCACAATTTTTGACTCCAATGTTCCAACGACTAACTAGATAATGTCTTCTCAGAGGACTGCAGTCCCAACACATGGTATTTGTATGATGTTGAAAGTGGTTATATCCAAGGTTAGCTAGTAGAGAATGCTAAACACTTGTCTTGTATTGCTGTGATATATAATTATGTCACCTTTACAAAGAAGAACAATGTGAATAATCTCTTTGAGTATTCCTTGAATGCAAGATATTTTTTAATACTGGTATTTCAAATGCATTTGGCTTTGCCATATAAGGAATAATTTTCTTTAACTCTGTAGTGAGTAGGTAAAAGACAAGAAATGATTGCATGAAATATCGAATGCCAATAACCATTGATCAGAACGTGCACAGAATTTGTGACTATTTAGTATACAGATTTCTTATACAACAGAGCTTTATAAAACAAAAGTATATACACAAAAAAGCACACACACACACACACATACACACATTCACACACACAAATTTGAGGGAGGCAGAAACCATTTACATTGTTAAATGGTAAATTAATATATTATAGATTTAATTTTAACAGCAGTCTATATCTATTTGTGTTATGATAAAAACTTCTTTGTTCCTGTGGTTTAGATTTCTTCATTCAAATTCCATTCATATTTTATATCCTTATGCCAAAATCAGATTCTACTGATGACAGCTGCCAATATCAACTCATTAATCAATCTTTTTGAATTTTTCTGTTATCTTTCCAATCTTAGGTCATAGGGTAACATATGGTGAGACGATATTATTTGGAACTTTCACTTACACTAATAATTCCATATTTTGTCTTGATAAATATAAACATATGTAATACATGTTTATTAATATTGTTATTCCAAAAATGCTTTGAAACTAAATATAAAGACAGAAATATTTGACTTCAAAAGTTTATTTTGAACTACACACTTTGCACATTTTAAAAACATGAACTTATTCTCAATCCATATACATACATATTTGTATACATTAATATTTGTGTTCTTCTCTTAGTTGATCTACCACATTCAAAGACATTCCAATCAAGCAAGTCTGGTTTCCTTGTGGTTTTAGTTCAATATTTTCATTCATTTCTAATTCAAAATTAATTCAATTTTAATTCAATATATAGTTTTTATATAAATAATCATCACTTTCTCAAAACTAAATGAAATAGAACAAATAACCTGTAAAAGGTTATTTTTATAGTTGGATTTATGATTCTTTATCTCACATGCAGTATGGTGAAAGAATACTGTCAAAGGGTTTTACTGTTTTGAACAGACAGTATGACCAAGGAAACTCTTGAAAGGACATTTAATTGGGGCTGGATTACAGGTTTGGAGGTTCAATCCATTATTACCAAGTGGGAAGCATGGCAGCATCCAGGCAGGCATGGTGCACGTGGAGCTGAGAGTTCTAAGTCTTCATCTGAAAGCTGCTAATGGAAGACTGACTTCCAGGCAGCTAGAAGAAGGGTATTAAAACAAGCCCACAACTACACCAACAAGGTCACACCTCCCAATAGTGCCACTCCCAGGGTCAAACCTATACAAACCGTCACAACCCCCTTCAAACCACATAGAGAAAAATAGATCCAAGTGCATAAAATTTGACAGTTTGTTTACTACTTAAGAAGTCTGCATTGTAAAGATCATCAGATGATTAAAATGGCTGTTGTGATTGAAATAAAAGACAACTAAAACCAAGATGGGAATAATTTATTATGATGTGGATGATGCTTATTTATAAATCATTCTGAATCACAGCTTGCCTGTTGTTTCCTACTCCAGACCTAAAACATACATAGCAAATTGAGTCCCTCCAATTTTGTGTTAAACATTTCCATTATACCCTTGATTATAGCTATGTTTAAGTAATTTGCCATTTGCATGATTTATACACTGGAACACAGTGCTGTTTATGTTCAGTCTAATTTTATCACTGGTAAAAAGGAGTTTACCCTTTCTTTCCTTGTTTTAAAGTCTCAAGTTACTCTTGAATTATATAAATCTAATATGAATTGTATGTGATTAACAATTGTTTATAAAGTATTTTTGTATTTTCTTGTACTTTTATGTTGCCAAGATAAGATTCATGTCTAGAAAATCTTGAAGATGATCTAGTATGAAAGTATCCAGAATATTTGTTGAGCCCTTTAAGGATGTTCATGAATCTTTAGAAAAGGAAGATAAAATGTTTACCCAATGTAAACAAGGTAACTTTTTCAAATGTCAATTTATATTATGATATTTTATTGGGAGCACATGATTTTACAAAAGTAATTATGTTAAGCCAAAAAACATGAGAAATTTATTTAAGAGTGATGGTTTGATGATGGTGAGACCTTAGTGACTTTGAATGGGATTCTCTGGCATTTGAGGACTTGCAGAGCTTTGGCAATAATAACCTTAGGGAACTTGAATAAATCATTTAATCTCACAGATATTATGCTTTAAAGCTACATTGAATTATTTCATGACAATTTATTTCCTCTTATGGATCAAAATGTGTCTCTTCAAATATGTGTATAAAACATCTAATATCTTCATACTCTGGTTAAATGAGAAGATAAAGAAAAGGACAACATGGTAGAGCTGATAACTAATATCCTTCAAGTATGACTTCTAGTGGTCGAGAAGGGAATAAATCTGTGAACAAACATTAAGACAGGTGCCTTTATATTGGTCTTTTAAGGGAAACTATGTTAATCAAGGAATAAAGAGAAACTTAACTTCTAGAATTGGAAAATAATTGTAAACAAACAATAAAAAGTCTCCCATTGCCTTGGGTAGGAAGACATGGGAATGAATGGATCAGTCCAACTTCTTTAAAGCGACGAAAACTAACCACTGTAACTTTGTATAGCTCTGTAGTATGAAGTTTGTATAACCCCGATCAAAATGTGGAAAATCAGGCACTGAAGGACTGGATTGCAAGAGCTATTAAGTGTACATGCTTATAGATATTCGAAGTTAGCAAAGATATGCAGGAATCACAAAGGAAGAAGGACCTTAGGAAACAAACTCTATTTGATTCCTATTTCATAGAGCAAGAGAGAACTTTGTTCACTGGAAATTTTAAAGAGAAGTTGATTCTACAGTGATTTTTAGACTGGTATGAGTCTCAAGTAACTTTGTTATACTGCAGAGTTAGACATGATCTTACAAACCAGGAGAGGTTTGACAGAACAAAATGATCTACACCAATATACTATATAAGTTTATAAAACGCTAAAGAAATAGGTAGGTGTCATAGCTATTCTTCATTGTTGACTTATTTACATGTGGAAAGAGCTATAAAATATTTAAATTTGTGTATGGTAAGGATTACAGTGTAAAAGAGTATCACTTTTGGTATTGGAATCCATGAATGTAGGCAAATCCTCCTTTGAAGAGTGGGAAAGAAAGGACCCAAGGAGCTGAAGGGTTTGCAGCCCCTTAAGACGAACCATAATATGAACTAACTAGTACCTTCAAAGCTCCCAGGGACTAAACCACCAACCAAAGAGTACACATGGTGGGACCAATGGCTCAAGCAGCATATGTATAGTAGAGGATTGTCAAATCAGTCATCAATGGGAGGAGAGGCCTTTGGCCCTGTGAAGGTTCTATGCCCCAGTGTCGGGAATGCCAGGGCCAATAAGCACAAGAGGGTGGGGTGGCAAGCAGGGGGAGGAGGGATCAGGGAGGGAACAGGGGTTTGTTCTTGTTGTTGCTTTTTGTTTTATGTCTTTTATTTTTGTTTTTGTTTTTTGGAGGGGAAACTGGGAAAGGAAATATTGTATGACATGTAAATAAAGAAAAATATCTAATAAAAAAAGAGTGGGAGATAGAAGTGAACATGTGAGAAGGGTCAAAGACATCTCAAGAAGACCCACAGAATCAACTATCCTGAGGCCACAGAGGTTGACAGAGCCTGGGATACCAACCAGGGAGTATGCAGGAGTTGGACCTAGACCCCCTGCACATTTGTAGTATATCTTGGTCTTCATGTGGATTCTTTAACAAGTAAGGGAAAGGATCTGTCTTAGTCTCTGTTCTCTGCCACCGGATTCCATACCCCCTTCCTGGACTTGGGACTAGATGTCCCAGAGTGGGGTGGTACAGAAGGGGGAACAGAGGAGAAGAAAGAGGGGCAATGAGGGAGAGACTTGTAAGGGTGGAACTGGGAAGAGAGTAGGGAGGGAGGTTGTGACTGGGATATAAAGTGAATAAAAATGTAAAACGAAGGAGGAGGAGGAGAGGAGGAGGAGGAGGAGAAGGAAAAAAGAGGAAGAAGAAGAAGAAGAAGAAGAA
>NW_022196894.1:66008818-66040927 GCF_008632895.1 Mastomys coucha | reverse complement strand
GGAGGAGGAGGAGGAGGAGGAAAAGAAGAAGAAGGAGGAGGAAAAGAAGAAGAAGGAGGAGGAGGAAAAGAAGAAGAAGGAGGAGGAGGAGAAGGAGAAGAAGGAGGAGGAGGAGAAGGAGAAGGAGGAGGAGGAGAAGGAGAAGAAGAAGAAGAAGAAGAAGAAGAAGAAGAAGAAGAAGAAGAAGAAGAAGAAGAAGAAGAAGAAGAAGAAGAAGAAGAAGAAGAAGAAGAAGAAGAAGAAGAAAAGAAGAAGAAGAAGAAGAAGAAGAAGAAGAAGAAGAAGAAGAAGAAGAAGAAGAAGAAGAAGAAGAAGAAGAAGAGAGGCAGAAGAGGCAGAAGAGGCAGAAGAAGCAGAAGCAGAAGAAGAAAAGGAAGTAGAGGAAGAAGAAGATCTACAATCTAGAAATGGAGAGCACACCTGTGATCCAGATCTTGAGGCTGAAAGACACAGGTTTCTGACCTGTTTCATTATTATTATTATTATTATTATTATTATTATTATTATTATTAAGATTTATTTATTTTATGTGTATGAGTACACTAGCTGTACAGATGGCTCGCTCTGGCCCCGCCTCTGGCATAGTACTCTGTAACTGTCTTCTGAAGCACCAGAAGAGGGCGTCAGATCTCATTAAGGGTGATTGTGGGACACCATGTGGTTGCTGGGATCCGAACTCAGGACCTTCGGAAGAGCAGTCAGTGCTCTTACCCGCTGAGCCATCTTGCCAGCTCTCTGACCTGTTTCTTAACATGTGCTGGCACATGCTTTTGATCCAGATCTTGAGGCATAGTGGCCATGAAAACTTAAGCCTCGGAAAGGTAGTGCAGGCCTTCAATTCCAGGAGACTGAGGCAAACAGATCTCACAGGTTAACTTGAGCCTGGAATAGAGCAAGTTCCAAGGGCAGATGTGGTGATACACACCTTTAATCTGGATCTTATCTTTTGCTGGACATACATTTTACATAAAGATAATGGGAGAAGGAAGCCTCACTCCCCTTCATCTGTTTGCACTTACATGTCAGCAATTTGTTGGAACCTTTTTCTCTAGGATTCTAGCTTAAGCAGAAGTCCAGCTGAAACAACTAACCTTATGGAACTAGTAGTTTCATAGACTTCCCATTAACAACTGCCCATTGTTGGGTTAGTTGGACTGCAAACTGTAAAAGATTAAAATAAATTCCCTTAGTATATACAGACATTCTATACGTTCTATGATTCTAGAGAACACTGACTAAAACAGTAATTGAAGAAAAAAATGTAAAGGTCCTACAGCATTACTGGGATCCAGTAGTGGCAGTGCTATGTTGGGTTGCAGTTGTAAGTACAATTAGTGATTAAAACCACAAATTCAGTACTGGTAAGACGTTGTAAGGCTTAAGAACTTCACCACCACCTCACTAAATGGTTAAAAGATAATGCCTTTTAACTAGGAAAATACAAGTGATCTCATTGTGCTTTCTGTAGAAGCTGCTTCTGTAATGGTCTGTTCAAGGTTGCCTCTGAATGAAGGCCATTCATAGTGACCAGATGTCTCATATAGAACAGAATTATGGATTTTTTAGTACCTACTTTTATGTCAAATATTTTGGTTTTAGTAATACCAAGGGTGAATATACCTTAATTCATGGCAACACACAAAAGCATTAAGGGAAAACAGGATGGATATTAATGCAACAGAATGTTCTGGAGGAGGAAGTATTGTTGTGATGCATCTTGCCAGTTATTGGTGATTAGGCAAATTGCCTATGCCCAGTTGGGTGGTAAATGTCAAACAGTGTAGGCTACTTTGTAACTATGACAAAATTACAAAATCCAGTAGGGATTTTTCTTTTAAAGTAGCCATCATTCATCTAACCCAAAACACTTTTTATAGTTTAGTAAAGTCTGAAAAAGCTGTATGATTCCTGAAGAACATACAAAATTATAATGAGCCAAATAATGTAGTTTACCCCATTTATTAATCTCACAGCAAGCATAGAGATGAATACTGGAGCTCACCTAACTTTCTTTTTGGTTTGGTCTAGAACCTTTGTCCCTGAAAGGATGATGTAAACAATTAAGGTAGGTCCCTGCATGCCAATTCTTCTAGCCTTGTATAAACATGTCAAAAGGTGTGTCAACTGCTTGATTCAAGATATTGAAAAGATAACAGTCTTTATTAACCATCTCAGGAATCTAGGCTAATAATAAATTTGGCTACCCTACAGCTCAAAAACCTCTACAGAATGTATACACACTGCAGCAACTGGATATGCAGTTTGAAACACAAGTATATTTCAAGAAGACTTTCTAGGGGTTAGTAAGTTCCAGAATTCTCTTTATGTGCCTCAGCCTAGTGTAGCTGAAGAAAGTTGGTGGAACCATTCTCAATAGCAATCAAGATTATAAGCCAGGCATGGTGACTAATACCTTTAATCCCAGCACTTGGGAGGCAGAGGCAGGCAGATATCTGAGTTCAAGGCCAGCCTGGTCTACAGAGTGAGTCCAGGAATGCCACGGCTATCCAGAGAAAACCAACAAAAAAAAAAAAAAAAAAAAAAAAAAAAAAAAAAAAAAAAAAAAAAAAAAGCAATCTATCAAGATTATAGCTGAAATTGGACTTAGTCTTTTCCTAAGACCAGTTCTAAGAATAGAAGTCAAAGAAGATGCACCTAACCCTCTAGAGACTAGGGGCTCTAGGAATTGTGGAGGGGTGGTGGGTTGGGAGTAGGGGCATCCTCTTGTAGACAGGGGGAAGGGATGTGAGATGTGGAACAGTCAGAGGGTGGATGTGGAGGGGGATAAAGTCTGGACTGTAAAAAAAAAGATTAAAGAGTAAATAAAAAAGAATAGAAAGTATGCAGGCAGACTATTGACTATACCGAAGCAGTGAATTGATGCAGTAAATGCCAGACTGATAGAGGAGCCATGCATGACCAGTGATGTGGCATGAGCTTTCAATTCCTGAATGCTGAACCTCACTGCAGTAAACGTGGAACTAAAATCCAAGACAAAGCTTTACACTATCTTTCATATTCTTATCTTGAATGGCTCAATTCTTGATCCCTATACTGTGATACAAGGTTTAGATGAGTATCAAGTAGACTTCATCAGTTGCCTGGACTAGCAGAGTTCCAGTGGTTGACTCTTCCACATTGGTCGGCAATAGTATAAGATTGGGTTTCAAGTTCAAGGCCTGTACTGAGTATTTCCTTTCTTTTAGTAGGAGCAGTTGCTTGAAAAGATGAATTTTTTTGAAGTTCAGGAAGGGCACCATAAGTTTTTCTGGCAAATCATGGTACAAGTTTTCATATTGTTATAAAAAAAAGCCACATTATTTGCAATGTTATTCTCTTAACTCTTCTGAGTATAGTTTAGATGCACAGTTGTTCAACTTGGTATATTGGTGGCAAGATGCCCCAGGACTGTTTATGTAACGTGTAAATTGACTCTATCTTAGTAGGAATTACCTCAAATGCATAAATTGTTAGTAATATGCCCACAAACTTTGGTTTGGTTTATACACTAAATATAAATCTACTTGTACTGGCTAGTTTTGTGTGCCAACTTGACAGAGGCTGGAGTTATCACAGAGAAGGGAGCTTCAGTTGGGGAAGTGCCTCCATGAGATCCAGCTGTGGGGCATTTTCTCAATTACTGATCAAGGGGGTAGGGCCCCTTTTGGGTGGTGACATCCCTGGGCTGGAGGTCTTGGGTTCTATAATAGATCAGGCTGAGCAAGCCAGGGAAAGCAAGCCAGTAAGGAACATCTCTCCATGGCCTCTGTATCAGCTCCTGCTTCCTGACCTGCTTGAGTTGCAGTCCTGACTTCCTCTGGTGATCAACAGCCATGTGGAAGTAAGCTGAATAAACCCTTTCCTCCCCAACTTGCTTCTTGGTCATGATGTTTGTGCAGGAATAGAAACCATGACTAAGACACTACCTTTCTCTATATATATCTGTCTGTCTGTCACTCTATCATCTAGCTACCTCTTTCTCTTTTTCTATCTCTATTTTTATATATTTCTCTATATAAACACTTTTAGATAATAATTTAAGTGTACATATGCATTATTTAAAAATGTCTAGAACACTATATTTGATCACTATGACCATATATGTAAAAATTAAAGAAATTGAGTTTCAGTACAATAATAAAAATGAGTAAAATATTCAGCTATGTAGAAACGTCAGCCTAAACTTTTAAAAACAGAGTTTTTAAACTCTGTTTAAACTTAAAACAGAATTTATTTCAATAATTTGGAAGGTGATTATTTGGGGAAAGAAAATTCAATAGCATAGGATTAGCACTCTAACAAATCATAATCAAACTTTCGAATATTTATAGATTATAAAGAACAAAGTAGTGATTTAAAGTAAACTAGTTGTTACAATTGGATTGATCTTCAATAGCAAAATCAATGTGGGATTGGTTCATGTATACTTCTTGTTTGTTTTTGTACTGTGTGTCTTTGTGTTTATACATGCATATGTATATTTGCATGTTTAAATTTGTCTTAATATGTCAAAACAGGAATGTGAAGGACAGAGAACACCTTCATATACCAATTCTTGTCTTCTTATTCTGCATCAAAATGGCTCATTCTCTACTGCGTATGTCAACCTAGCTGGCTCCTGAACATTCAGTGGTTTCTGTCTTTTATCTCTAAGTAAAAGTTTCACATCTATCCACTTGGATTTGTGGATTCAAATTCATGCCTTCACTCCAGGGCAGCAAATATTTTACCCACTGCCATATCCCTAGCCTTGGGGACATATTTTGTATATTCCATCTAGGAACTGTGGTAAGAAAGAAGATAATTTTATTGATTATTTACTATCTGTGTGCCATCTGGCATTTAAAGAAAACTGTTGTGCTGTTAAAATGATCTAGGTGACTGCAGACTCACTTTTCATGTTTCCCTGGATTAAGGAATTTTGTGACCTCTTTTCAATTGCCAGTGTGTCTGACATGTTAATTCTTTTTAATAGCCAGGGAAAGTCTAATACAATGCTTAATAAAAACAACCAAGAACTGTTTGTATTGAATAGTTGCATCTATTTAGTGTTAATAAATAGTCCAAACTGCCCTACAGTATTAATCTTTGGACACTTGTTATATTAGGGAGTCACATGAGAAGTGGAAAGTGTATAAGGGGCTACAAAATTACAGAGTTTTGACATCAATGCCATTTAGTTTTTCTGAAAGAAAACTTTATTTCCCTTTAAAGAATATTAAACAATGAGGAAAATGCTGCATATTACAAATATTCACTCCCTTACAATTAATATTTTGGAAATATTCATTGTGCATAATTTGGTATGCACTATGCTAGGATAGTTCTTGCTTGGGAACACTGTTGATTTCCTGAATCTGACTTTCCTTTCCTTTAGAAATCATTATTTCCTTTTCAAATCACACCCCATAGGATATGTCACGGTTATCTTTGCCTATCTATCTCTTCCTCACAAGTACAATATCATAATTTATTATCATACAGATCATATTAATTTTCTATATAATTTTACAAGTCACATACAAAATTAGCCAAACCAATGCAGTGCATGGCTTATTTTACAATTTGTGTGGGGATGCAATCATAAATAATTTTGATGTATTCTTTATAAATGATCTCAATACTTGTAATCAACATTTTAGTAGAAACTATAATCTTGTGAAAGGTGAATCCAAATATTTTGATTTTCAGATTTCAAGGACACTGGTAATATTCAGTTATTATATTTGTCAAAGTCTCTGATAATAATGTTTTAGCCAACAAGAGAAAACCAGAAAAACTGTAGTGCGGTGATTAAATGGAGTCTTATGATATGTGATTTTGGAAATAATGTCCATTTACCATTGTCATATTATTTGTTAAGAACAAGTCGCACCTTGTTTGTGGGATTTTATATAATAATACACATCAAAATAGTAGATATTGGAAGGCCTGCAAAATAGCATTTTCTTGTTTGTGTGTTCACTTCCTGGTTTGCTTTCTTCCTTTCCATTAAGTTTCAATGATTTCTGGATTTACTGTTCTGACTAGGCACTACATGTGAAAATGCCTTATTATGACTGTGTAGTAGTTTTACTTTTATTCTCTTTAATGTTTATAATTTAAAGTAATTTCATAATTGAAAGTAGAAGGATCAGAACTTGGATCTTGTACAAAAGTGCAAAATTTCAGTTAAGAAGTATTAAGTTTCCTTATGGAATTTTAGATCAAGCTGTTTTGGGGAAAATTTTCAAAAGCATACAATTGTAAAATAAAACAAAGATATTTTATCTAGAACCAAAAAATGTGTTTTTTTTCACTTTTGTGTTTTATTTGTGAAAAATATATTTGTTCAAAATATTTCCAAATGTACAATAATGATGAAGTGATAATTAGTGTTATGTAAATCAGTGTTGAAGAAATTTTTGAATAGTACATGCATATACAATGTAGGAATGAATGGATGAATGGGCTTTCGAGTGAGAGAACATTGTATCAACAATCATGTTGCTCAAAAGAGTGCTCATGTCAGGTTCCCAGGCTAAAGGTCATATCATTTGAAGTGTAACAGCCACCTTGAAAGGTAATCAATGAGTTCTTCAAAGCATGTGTTGTCCTAGGAAATTGCGAAGTGTGCTTTCCTTCCAGAAACAAACATATACATTACATCTCTTTTGTTCTTTGGAAATACTTCTTAAAATAAAAAAATGTTTTCATGGAATAAAGTTAAACATGAACCACTAAATATGAGGATAGGAATCTCAATAGTTTTCTCTCTAGTTTTCTGTGATTGTCTCCGTTTTCTGTAAAGAAAGGCTCCTTTCTTGAGGGGTAGTAGCTACACTTATCTGCAGGTTTATGTTTTAAAATGCAATAAGGACCTACGTTGTTCTAGTAAAGTTGTGGTAATAGATTATTTTCTCAGGTCCATGTCCTCATTAAACCCAGGAATTGGTTAGGTTTCCAGTAACAGGCATGATTTCCCTCTCATTAAGTGGACCTTAAGTACAACTGTTTAGCTGTTGTTTGCCACCAAGGGAAGGCTGTCAGTTGTTATCTCTTTATGCATAACTTGCAATTCTGACAATTGTTGAGGTTCATATGAATTGCAGCTGGGTAGAACTGTTTAATTGCTCCCCTCCTTTGTCGACTTGCATAGAATTTGGAGTCAAGCCAAAAACGAATATATTTTGAGCACAGTTACTATACCTATCACAAGGAAATATCATAAAAGTGGCAATTAAAATATTTTAAGAAGCAGAATATGAATAAGTGCTCTGTGAAGCTGTCTGTCCTGGAAGTGGCTTACTAAATACGACTAGAGCAATGACAAGATCTGTGTGCACCTTCCCCTGAGATGGGGTAACTCTAATCAGGTCCCACTCCTAGACCAAAAGTATAGTACACTAATTACTGCTGGAAAAAGAATTAGCCCCTTTCAAAAATGCTTTCTAGCTGTTTAGCTCATAGCTACCAATTTTGAAAGGCTGTACACAAAACAATACTCACCAGGCTGGATTTATATAGGTGCACACATTCACATATATATTCAATAATGATAGTCAAAAAAAGACATGGTCTAAGTTGAATGTGGAGACTACGAGACGAGTTTGTGGAAGGATATCTTAGAGGTGCTAGGAAAGGAAAGAGAGGGAAAATGATATAATTCTATCTCAATTAAAGCATTTTTTTTAAAGAAGAGCTTTTTCGTAATTTGTCATGGCAGACTGAGTAGAAAGTGTTCAACCTAGTCTCATGTTAGATGTTTAGTTCCTTTTTGTGATGCTGTATTTTAACTGTGTCAAAAACTTAGGACAGTTGGACGGTGGTGGCACATGCCTTTAATCCCAGCACTTGGGAGGCACAGGCAGGTGGATTTTTGAGTTCGAGGCCAGCCTGGTCTACAGAGTGAGTTCCAGAACAGCCAGGGCTATACAGAGAAACCCTGTCTTGAAAAAAAAAAAAAAGACTTAGAACATAGTGCCTAAACAAAGGAAGCAGGTCAGCAAGGATGTGAATTTATACTGATCTCTCTCTCCCTCTCACCCTTTATTCCTCTTCCTCTGTGTGTGTGTGTGTGTGTGTGTGAGTGTGTGTGTGTGAGTGTATGTTGATTGATAGATATTATTGCAGGTATACATATGCTACAACACATATATGGGGGTCAGAGGACATTCCTTAATATACTGTATTTTAAGACAGCATCTGTTCATTACCTACCATTTTATATGCCTTCCCACAACCTTCCAGTAAATCTACTACCTCAACACCATCATATTATAAAAAGACTGTAATTATAGATACATGATACATAACCCTTTTCCCCCAATCTTTATGCTGGTTTCTGAAGTTCAAACACATATCTTCACACTTTTACAGTCAGTACATTCTCCCACTGAGCCATCACCCCAGTTATCCCTATTCTTGTTCTTGCTTTCTGTTTTTGGTCAGTCTTGAAATTCACAGCCTGCTTTCTCTATCATCTCACTGTCATGATTCTCTGCTTCATACCAGGTCCATAGTCAATGTGCCGAGGGATCACAGACTTCTGAAACCCTTAAACAAAATAAATACTTTCTCCTTTGAAGCTGGTTTCTTCTGGTAGTGGTCACAATGAAATAATCTACTGATATGATTATAAAATACTTTATATTCTGGTTTTCTGTAGTGTCTCAAGTTCCAGTAATATAATTATTTATATAGATTCTATAGTCATTTGCATGCATTAATTTTTATAATAAGAGCTTAATCAATGTCTTACAAAATAAGTCTAAAACTCATAGCAACAACAAATTATTTTCAAATAGTTTTATTCCCCCAATTTAGCATCACTGTAAATACTTTTCATGCTAATCCTATTTTCTTTAAAATCTTCTGTTTCATGACAAATGAGCTAGAGCTCATTTCACTTCCATCATTTATATATTGGTAAGAAATAAACACCACACAGTGTCTGGTTGTGAGACCACATACAGTCTATCATAAGCTTCCTGGCAGCAAGTGCCATCATTTCCTATTTGAGCCACAAGTTCTACATCAGCTTCTATTATCTTTCACATATTCTCAGTTGCCTGTCTAGCTGATCTCTTTTGTCTGTGATAGGATATTATGTATGAGATTGAGTTCTTCATAAAATAATTCTCATTTCCTCTAATAAATAATTTTTAGTGGATGATTTTTTTTATTTTTTAATTTATTTCTCTCTATTTATTCTAATTTTCTTTAACTATTTTACCTTCTAGTCATTATATCTCTCCCAGTCTGCCCTTTGACATTTCCTCATCCTAGTCCTCCTTCCTTGTCTCCAAGAGGATGTCCCCAACCTCCATCATCCTACCCTACCCTGCCAGGCCTCTTCACTCCCTGAATAATTCTTAATTTTTTTTTTTTAAAGTAACTTGGACTATGAAGAAGTTAAATGCACAGTAAGTTAGTTTTTCTTGATCAAAAGAACATTCTATTCTAGAGTTAACATTTTCTACTGGAGTCTTGTTTTCTGAATATACATTGGCTTGCCAACTGCCTGAGCCTCTTTGGGTCTTCAGATGAAGATTTTTTTTTTTGAAGACTGTTAGCACAACAGAAGTTCTTCTAAATCTAACACTAAAATATAAGACCATAAGAACAGTCTGTCAAGTATATGTCACCAAACCAAGCAAAGTATTCTTCTCAGAATGGGTCAACTCAAAATCTACCCTACCAGTAAACTAGGCTCCCTGGAGTTGACAATTTCTATAAAGCCATCTATAATTACAGTGAGTTTTTAATGGGACATGTGAACATTTATTACATTATTCTAGTGTAGAGATAAGCCCTATCATTATAAAATTTAGGCTAAGAAGACCATGAAAATATGCCAAGACATATTCATAATATCTGAAATTTTAAAAACATAACATAAAAAGAAGTATTAATGAGACTCACCACTATTTGTAGCTATTCAAGAATGAAATTGAGAAGAGATACATGATTTTCTTATGCATGATTTTCATGTGTGACTTTGTTGGAGGAGGAGTGTCATTAATGGGTGGGTGGACTTTAATGTCTCAGAAGCCACTTCATTTTCTGCTGCTTGCAGATCTGGAGGTAGGAATCTCAGGTCCTTTTTCAGCACCATGTCTGCCTGAATGCTGCCATTTTTCCCACCCTGGTGATAATGGATTAAATCTCTGAAACTTTAAAAGCCACTTTCAATTAAGTGTTTTCTTTTATAACAGTTGTCATGGTCATGGTGTCTTTATAATAATGGAAACCCTAAGAGGTTAGTTTTTGTTTAACTTATTGTGTTTCTACTAGTTTTCACCAAAGTTTTATTAGAAAGGGATTTTAGCAGTGCTGTGATAATATATATCCCTAAAATCAACTTCAGTACCCTATTAAGAGCATTATGAAATGTAAAACACATGAGGGGAAAATATATATGATTGTATATGAAAAAGAGCATAGACTAACTGGAGAGCATACATCTTCATGTGCTTATTGTATTTAGCTGAGACCATTGGGAATAATTTGCTTGTTGTTTGACTGAAGTTTGGCTATAGTAAATGACCTCTACAGGACAAGACCTCAAATATTTGTTCAGCGTCTGGTACATAATTTTTGAATACGAGTGCAAAACGAAAACATGAGTTTTCCTTATTCAATAATAAAGTCTGTGGTGCGAAGATTGCTAAAATAGAAAGCTCTGCCATTTCTTGAGTGGCCTTTCTCTTGACATGGGTGTCTCTCATATATGTTGCTTGAAAAATGTTACCAGAATGAATTTTACAGTTCATTTCTCCATTTTGAAATAATAACAGCATATCAAACCCATACAATATCATTGAAATCTGTCATAATTAATTTGCTTTACTTCTGACCAAAACAGTGAAATGTTTCCTAAACCTAATTCTTTTTTTTAATTTTACTTCTTTTCCCCACATAATTTATCAGTCCCTTTCCACTGTCAAAATACTAATGGGAAAAAATTTACATGGCCTGTAATATGGATCATTCAGTAAAACACTTATCACCAAGCCTGAAAAACCTTAATTTGATTCTCATATTGGTGGCAGAGAAAAATGGTCTGTGTGGACAGGAACAAACACAGGAGAGAGAGAGAGAGAGAGAGAGAGAGAGAGAGAGGTGTTACACATTGGTTAAAAAGAAAAGTATAGAGTTGATTTATCATTTGTGTTTCTCAAAAATTATTGCCTTTTTATGGATGTGGATTGGGTTCTAGATTTAACAACAACAACCAAAAGTATGCCTGTTGAACAGTCAGAATCACTTTTAACATGGTCAGAAAGAATAGAAATTGTCTATATACTCAATTTGGTCATTTTGAAACCCCAGGCATTCTTACCATCACCATTTTTCTTGAATGTATTTCTTTTTCTATGTTAAACTTGCTTTTCTACTTTGGAGAGCAAACAAAACCCAAATATGAGGTAATTCCTTATTAGTTTCATTGTGTGTTGACATAAATCTTATGTCCATGCAAGTGATCATGTCTCACTTTAATGTACAAGAGTTATAAAAACAGGATAATGGAAGCACTTTCATGGTTTAATCACATACACCATAAATATTACACAATAATATATAAAGGATAGACAATCTAACTAGTATATACATATTAATAATATATACAATAATAATATACAGAGCATTATAATATTGAGGTTTGTGTATACAGTTCTGGAAAATCACTTTGATAGATTCCTTCCAAGCAGTAGTTAAATAAGCAGGAGATTCTGCTACTAGGATAGGCTTCCATGGCAGCAGAAGCTAATTAGCACTATTGAACAAGAAACCCAAGAATAACAAGGTTATTTTAAAAAGTATAGAGTAGAATTCTACACAAGATGACCATTTTGGCTCATTGACTAACTGAACATAACTTACATTGGAATTAATTAGATATGTGCCTAGACAATGTAACAAAAATAAACACTGAATTTGAGTGGAAAATAACCAGAAATATTCCTAAATATATAGGCTAAGAGTTTCATTTTATGTCATGATGCTGTTCTCTTATAGAAACTGAAAAACAAACAAAAATAAAACCAAATACAGGTGATGCTTGTTAGAGAGTTTGGGATAATGAGAAACTTCGATAAATAGGCTTATCATATGAAAATGTGAGAGTAAGTTAAGGAGCCAAAACCTGTCAATAAGCAAACCACAATATAACCTGACAGATGATTACTTTTTCTTCATGTGTTGTTTTTTTCTAGTATTGCTGGAACAGATTAAGTATATTATTAATACAATTTTCTTTTTCAGTGTTACAAAATAATGGTCATGGTAGAAAGGAATTTTTTTCTGAGATCTCCTGAACAGATCTGAAGTGAATGACACCTTCCTCTGTGTTTATGTGGTCTTTCACTAGAACTATTTGTATCCTAAACACACTTTGTTCCCTCTCTAAGAATTTTTTATAGAAATGTATACAATTCATTTTGATCATATTCTTTTCCATCATCCAATTCATCCAAGAACCTCTCATAATTTCATGCTTAAACATCCATACATACCTATGGGGCAAAAGACCAAATGCCAGTGCAGAAAGGACTCACTCACTCTGGTTGAAAAAATAAATGAGAAAATGCAATAAGAAAGAGAAAACTTCTACACTTTTATTGTTAAATGAATTAAACCCAAATTTTTAAGAAGAAAGCTTTGCACTCTTTAGTAAGACTAAAGCTTGCCTTGCTGTTGAGAAAAGACTTGTTCCTTCATCGTAAGGAGAAGCCTGCCTATTCTTTCTGTTCTTTCCTTAGCTTCTTTGTCCCTCTTTCTCTCGGTATTTTGTGTATTGTTCTCTTAATTTCTAAATTACCTTTCTAATTTCTAAGTTGCTGTCCTCCTTCTAATCTTGTTCTTTCCTCCTGCTCTGGTGTTATAATGCCCATTCAATGTGTTCATTCCTAGTTTTTGTATATTTTTTAGAGAAATAGATTACATGGTTTTCCCAAGCATTCTTTTTCTGTTTTTAAAAAATGTTTACTAAAAGTTCAAACATAAATCCAAATCATAAATTGAAAACGAAGTTTACAACAGATATTGTTCATGTATGTATCCACTAAGGCTAGGCATTCATTATCTTTCACTAGCTCTACATGTTCATGCATAGTTAAAGACCGTGACTAAATTATCATTGAAGTGTTGTGCAGATAAATCCAGTAAAAATTTTTCTTCTGATGTTGCACCTACAATAAATCATTAGTTCCCTTTTAATGACCTTTGGTTAATTTTTTAACAAACTCCTGGAATATGTTCTAAGTTGTAAATGCCTGCTTTCTGACTCAGACGCAATTAACTGGTGGCACATGAATACTGGCAGAGTTCTCATTGCACTTTTAATATCAGAGAGGACTTAATAGTAGTCCTATTATAAACTTCTTAATAATTACTAATATATTTTTAGGAATTCTTATAGAATCATTATTAAGAATTAATAAATCATCTATTCTATTTAGCATTACTACAAGAGAGTACATCCACACTTATCTGCAGAAACCTTCCCACTATGGTGGGCTAATACCTAGTGTTTTTTTTTATATGTATATATATTTGATAATAACAGGAAAAGCATATTAGTAACAGGGATCTTTCCATAAATGTATTCCCTTCAGCCTTACCTAGAAGGGCAAATCCTCATGCCTTTACTGGACTCATGGTGGAACCATCACAGGAACATTACCTGCTAGTTTGTAGCTTCTCTGAAAAGGCTCCTGGCAAGAATCATTGGCAAGTTCAGTAGTATTACCTTTATATTTTGTTATTCATATAAAATATGCATAATATGCATGCATCTTGTTTTGTAATGTCTGTCAGCTAATTTGATAACAGGAATCTTTTCAATATGTAGGAATGTTTGATAACATGAACCCTGGAGAAGTGAAGAGTAAAGACTGTAGGAGTTAGATGGAATAGAAGATAATAGAGCGTGGCCCACCAAATCAACTAAGCAACTATCCAGTGTGGGTTCACAAGAGACTGAAATGGCAAGCATGCAGCCTGCGTAGGGACAGCAACAGGCCCCTTTGTAAACAGGTCTACCGATGACTTATAACTTTCCTCCTTGAGTATTTATGTTCTTAGAATCTTTTATATCCAAAGTCTTCATCATAAATTTGGCACAAGGAAATATTCACATATCTGAATTCCAGGGGTAAGAAAATAGTGGCATCAGGATCCAGTTGGTTTGCTGGTCAGAACTTTAGCTGAATCGGTGGTCTTCAGGTTCAGTAAAGAAGCATTGTGTGTAACATAAGATCAAGAGCTATGAGACATGAATAAACCAACTGTGGCCTCCACACATATTCATACTCATACACACATATACACTATATATTACACACACACACACACACACACACACACACACACACACAAAGAGTCATCATTACACTACATAAGGACAATGTGAGAAATTGTTGAGGAGTAAACATGCATTCAGTCAACATGTTTTCTACTAATTAATTGATCTCAGAGGTCCCAGCCTTCAATACTACAATAAGCCATTTTTCTATGCTGTTAAACTTAATATAATTTTATATTTATATTTTTTACTTAAAATATTTTTATACAGTATATACATTTTAATACAAAACCAGATCTTTTAATGCAAAATATTCCAACTATGGCTTCTCCTCTACCAGCTTCTTCAAGATGCACTCCTCTTCCTCACCCACTTAGATCAGTAGGCTCTATTTCTCTCTCTTATTACAATACAAACAGGCATCTAAAATATAATAATAAAATAAGGTAAAATATATACAAACAAGCTAGAAGATGATAAAGCAAACAAAGAAAAACTAAAAAAGAGCTAAGTAAAAGCACTAGAAACAGACACAAACACATACAAGTTTCCACACACAGAAATCCCATAGACACTAATCTAGAAACCACAACATACACACAAATGTAAAGAATAAATAAATATAAAGACAAATAAATGCCCAACACATTATGAGACACATAATCTCCAAAAATACCATTGAATTTATTTTTGTTATCTATCTCTTGCTGGGCAAGGGGCCTGACCTTAGGAGAGTCTTGTCCAGTAAAACTCCCTAGGATAAACTTAATTTTTCATTGCAAGCAGCAATTTAAGATACATTATGTGAATATTTCACATTCTTCACCTATATTAAATATGCTACACCACAGTTCTCATGAGTAGTTGGCAAACAAAAAACAGATGCCATCCTATTCTGGTTTTTGTTGATTGTTTTTCTTTTTTCTTTTCTTTTTTCTTTTTTTTTCTTTTTTGGTTTTTTAAGACAAGGTTTCACGCTTTAGACCAGGCTGGCCTTGAACTCAGAAATCTGCCTGCCTCTGCCTCCTAAGTGCTGGGATTTTTCTTTTGTTGTTGTTTAAGAGAAAAAAGAAAATGAAATTGGATGAGTTGTGGTTGTAAAATCAGGGAAGACTTAGAGTGATAAAAATATACCTCATAAATAAAAGAGAAAAATAGAAATTTAAATGGTTAGCATGCAATAATGAAAATTCAAATACTGTTGACTCACTGAGAGGATGAAAGAAAATTTATTTTTAGATGTAAAGTGGGGAAATTTTTCAAACATACTGGTGTATTTTACATATATATGGTGATGACTTCCTCCTAGCTTTACATGGTTGTTGGTGATTTAACCAGAAATTAAAGTTACCTTGCAAGCTGACTCATCTGGTCAGTCTGTGTCTTAAAAAGTTACAAAAACTTCAGAAAGTATTATATATATATAAAATGTTCCAGTATGTATAAAATATCCAATATATATTTTAATTATACATATGTTAAAAATATAAAGCTTCTGAAAAATAACATCTGATTTATGAATTTCTTTTTGGGTTTTTTGTTTTATTTTGGTTTTTTTGTTTGTTTTTTTGTTTTTGTTTTTTGAGACAGGGTTTCTCTGTGTAGCACTGGCCGTCCTGGAACTCACTCTGTAGACCAGGCTGGCCTCGAACTCAGAAATCTGCTTCCCAAGTGCTGGGATTAAAGGCGTGCTCCACCACTGCCTGACTATGAATTTCTTGATGATCACAGAGGTCTAGAGAATCAAAAGACATGTATTATTTTGAAATCTAAGCCATTAAATACCACTCATTAAGCTCCTCTCTGATCATTGGTAAAATAAAAATTCAGTTTCTTAAGAGAAGTTTATCATAGAGTAAGTTACTAGTAATTAAAATGAGTGTGCAGCATTATATATATGCTTATTTTAATTTCCTATCAAGACTTGTTGCCTTTTAATATCTGTTTATATACCTATATAGCAGAGCTTGTTGGTAACTTCATCCATAAAAGTTCTATGAACTTTTGAAAGATGAAATGTGACAAAACTATGTAAACACTATGTATAAAGTACATAAACATTAGCAGAATCAATCTGAACAATGGATGTTTGGGTGTGCCTACTACTATTAATTTTTATTACAATTTGGGGGTATATGTATCAAGAGGCACATAAATACTGCAGCATACATTTGGTGAACACACAGCAATCTGTGGAGATGACTTCCTCCTTGCTTTACATGGTTGTTGGTGATTTAACGCAGAAATTAAAGATACATCACAAGTTAATTCATCTGATCAGTCCCTGTCATAAAAAGTTACAAAAACTTTAGGGGTTATAAATTGACTTTATGAAAATATATTGATATTTGCATACACATTTCTCTAAATAGAAGCATGGATACTTTTGATTACATGAATAAACAGAAATTATTACATTATGTCAGACATAGTTTTCCAGATAACATATATTTTCCAAGTGTAGCTGCATTCCTTTATGGTACAAACTTAGGAAGAAGGCAAGGAAAACGGTGCCATTTAGCAAGAATTTAATTTTCAGAAACATAGGCATTAAGATATTACTATTCTTATATAAAATGTGATACTATTACGTTTATTACAAATCATACTTTCTGATTACATATGCAAATGTTAAACAGGGTTCAAGTTTAAAATTGGAATATATAGGTAAATAGATGATTTCTGTTGTAAATATAAAAGGGATGTATAGGACAACTTATTTCTCATGTATATATAAAGATAAGTTTTCCATTTCAAATGAATTTTCCCTTAACATTGTATGATTATCATGGATTAAGTCAAAAAGGACATCATATTTCCCTGACTGGCTTTCCTCAAAGTTTATTTCCATCATTATGTTTAAATTTAAATTACATTGTTTTATATCTATATATAAATATTCAGTCTAGGAGATGAATATAATTATGTAACAAAATTTAAATAGCTTGAAAACCCATTCTTCCTAACATCTGATGTAGAATTAATTTGAATAAACACATTTTGTAGTGATTTTACCTGATGTGTTTAAAATGAGTGCTTTAATATTTAATGTGCTTAAACTACTTCAAATAAATAACGAAGCCACAATAATTGTTACTTTCATAACTTTCTTAGACTGAAAAACAGGCATTTAGTCTTATTCTCTAATAGAAGTGTTACCTCATTCTCAAAACAGGCAAACATAAACAAATCTTAAATTGTATCAAATACACTTGTTCTCACCCTGATGAACATTTCAAAGATCGTTTTACTGAAAACAAATTCTCTCATCCCAAACATAGTTTCTTTCCCTCGACTCCTCCCAGTTCAGTCAGATCCTCCACTTCCTCCTTTTCCTTGGACGCACTCCCTCTCCTTCTCCCTTCAGGACAGAGGAGGTCTCCAAGAGAAGATAGACTGACATGACAAAATAAAACAAAGAAAGACAAGGCAATAGCCCTCACTGAAAATGGACAAGAAAATCCATAGGAAGAAGAGATTCTGAGGACCAGGCAAAACAATCAGAGATAGGCTTGCTGCTTCTGTTAGGAGTTAATTGTTAGGAGAAACAAATTAACAGACATAACATATATGCAGAAGACCTGGTGCAGACTCCATGCTTGCTGCTTCAGTCTCTGTGATGATGTCCTTTACCTTATAGAAACTTCAGTTTCCTAAAATCCATTTGTTCCTTGATGATATTAATATCCATACTATCAGAGTTTTGTTCAAAAAAGTTGTCTCTTACACCAATGAATTCAAGGTATCCTCACTTCCTATTCTATCAGGTTCTGTATATCTGGTTTTATGGTTTTTGATCCACTTGGACTTGAGTTTTATATGGGGTGATACATATGTCTTTATTTTCATTCTTTTACGTACAGAACTCCAATGTGACCAAGATGATTTGTTAAAGATGCTGTCTTTTATGTAGTTTATATTTCTGACTTATAAAAAATCAGGTGCCCATAGGTGTATGGATTTATCATTTTCTTAACAGCTAATATCTAAGTATAAATCAACCTTTAATTCAATTCCACTTATAAATGTGCCTGCTTTTGTGCCAATGTGCTGTAATTCTCTAGTAATATGTAAAATAAGGGATGCTGATACCTCCAGATGTTCTTTTTATTGTTCAGGATTGTTTTTGCTATACCAGGTTTTAGTTTTTCCATATTAAATAGACAAATATCCTTTTAACATCTATAAAGAAATGCATAGGAGATTTTGATTGGTATTCCCTTGAATCTTCATTGAGATTGTTGGATGGCCATTTTTACTAGGTTAATCATCTCTGTTCATTAGCATGGGAGATCTATCTATCTTCAGATATGGTCTTCAATTTCCCTTTTTTTAAAGTCTTGAAGTTTGTATCATACAAGTTTTTCATTTGATTGATTAGAGATACCCCAAGATACAATACAGTACTTAAAAGTTTTAACTAGAGTTATAAAATAACTTAAAGAAATTAATGTGATATTAATTGGAAAGGAAACATTCATAGTACCATCATTGGCAGCTGATAAAATAGTATAGGTAAGTAACCCTAAAATTTGACAGCTGATAAATACTTTTAGCACTGTGGCTGGATACAGGATTAAACACAAAAATTCACTAGCACCTCTATATACAAATGACAAATGTACTGAGAAAGAAATGAAGGAAACAACACTTTTCAGAATAGCCTCAAATAATACAAAAAAATCAGGTGGATAATATTTGCTTTGCTTCAGATGTACAGATCATACATATATATATATATATATATATATATATACACACACACACACACACACACACACACACACACACACACACACACACACATTGTCTAGGAATTCAAACCAGAACTGTACCATAATAAACTGCTAATGAGATAGAAAAAAAGAATTCACTGCATTTTCATCAGATTCAATTTTTTTCCTTTCTCACAAAGACAAACCATTACACTTTATGAAATCTTTCCATGTAATGATCTGCCATTTGAACCTATTGCCAATTACCAGCTCCACAGAAACTAATAACTATGGGGTTACTACACAAATTAATGACATTGGCCAGCTATCCCTTTTCTTCCACTGCTCCAGATTCCACAAACAGAAATCGGCTCACACTGAGTCCCTTATAAATTGCTTATTAAGGTGTTAACGTTACACTCTCAGTGCTTCTTGACATTCCATGGGTTTTAGATGCTTCATGCCATGCCATTTTATTATCACACTTGTTCTGCATTATAGATTTGCTGTGCAACTCAGGACTACCTTCCTAATTGGTGTCCGCTCCCTGAGTATGATTCGCTCCACAGTCTCCACATCCACCACTCCTTTCCTCATCCCTCTGTGTTC
The DNA here is from genome assembly GCF_008632895.1 of Mastomys coucha. Lineage (NCBI taxonomy): Eukaryota > Metazoa > Chordata > Mammalia > Rodentia > Muridae > Mastomys > Mastomys coucha. Next base: position 66,021,316 of record NW_022196894.1, on the reverse strand, counting down.
ACTTCCTGACCAGTGAGTGTTCATAATGAAGGATTTCAATTTTAAAATTGAAATCTTATTGCTTGAAACCACCGAGAATCTCATCATTAAACTATAGGGACCATTTCATCAGAAAATATCATTGTAGTTTATATTTGTGTTAAAATAACCAATTTATAAGTGTTTTATATTTTAAAATAATCAGGGAGAGCCATTGTTATAAACTTAAAGGATATATTTAATATAGTTTCTTCTCTAAAGGATATGTTTTATATACATTATATTTAATCATATAATATAATTTTATTTTTATTCTCTTAAAGTGATTAATCATTGAATAAAGCGATGCAGACTTTAAAAATATAAAGACATAAAACTTTCCACTTGATAAATTGTGGTATGTTACTGCTGTGTGACTTTTCAGGTGAAGCACATAGTTCTCTCAGATAAGACACAACAGTAGACCAAATTAAGAATCTCACCTCAATTCAGCTTGACAATGCCATTTATAGAAATTTCTATATTTCACTTTTAGGAATATTGGTGAAATATGACTTATCAAAGCATGGATATTAGAAGCAGCTGGAACACCTAAAAGCTTGCATCTCTGGAGCTTCATACTTGACCTGCAGGCAATTCAACATGTAGGAGTGTCTGTTTTCCCCGTAAGCTGTTTGTTTCTTATGTATTTTTATTGCTTGCCTCACCATGCATACAGGAATTGTGAATCTTTCAAGATTCCATCCTAAGACTTTGAGATTCTTCAAGATCCATAAATTAAAAAAAAAAAAAAAACCCTGAACATTCTAAAGAATATCCTTTAGACTCAGTTCAAGAGTTCTTATCTGAAGTGGGAATTTCTAGTTTCTTTGGGTACTCAATTGTGTCATATGGTGTTTTTCTGGAAGCTGTCTTATGAGAGGATGTTTTGCTTGAGGCAGACACTTGAGAGGACCTGTGATGTTTGGAGAGAATGTAAATATAACCCAACAGACAGTGAACTATGCTCTTTCATTGGTTCAATTTGAAATATTTTGCTGGTCTTCGCTGAACTTTGCTTGCCAAAACTTCATTGATAGAAATGTGCCAGAGAAATTCCCATAATATTCTGGCTGCTTCTTGCTGCTTCTGTAGACTCATGCCAACTTGGTGGAACCTCACAGTTTCTTCTGGATTTAGCCTCTGCTACTGATTTGTGTGTGTTTTGGACTGACTGCTAATATTCTGATAATGAAGATTGGAATCACCCCAAGAAACTACTTCTAAACAAGTCCACATCTTCCTTTTAACCTTTCCTTTCCCCTACCTTTGTTAAATGGGCTAGAAGGAATTTTAAAGTATTTAAGAATTTTTAAGTATTTAACCTCATTAAACAGGTTTTGAAAAATCTGTGTGTGTGTGTGTGTGTGTGTGTGTGTGTGTGTGTGTGTGTAATCTGGAATGTACTACAATCCAGAATTGAAGGGCTCATCTGTGATCCAGATCTTGAGCCTGGAAGACACAAGTTTCTGACCTGGATCTTGGCATGTAGTAGATACTGAGCTATAGTGATCTGATCATGAAAAACTTAGACTCAGGCAAGGTAGTACATGCCTTTAATCCCAAGCGACTGAGGCAAATAGATAGATCTCTGAGGTCAAAGTCATCCTGGGATCAAAGTAAATCCTAGATAGTGGTACACACCTTTAATCTGGGCCATACCTTCTGCTGGAGACCTACATAAGGACATTGGAAGAAGGAAGAGAAACTCTTTTTCACCTGATTGCATTTGCTCCAGCACATCTGTTGGAACCTACTTCTACCTAAGACCAGCTGAAACAAATAGCCTCATGGAACTGAGCAACTACTAGATCCTTGGACTTCTCATCCACAGCTGCACATTGTTGGGTTAGTAGGATGACAGACTGCAAATCATCACAATAAATTCTCTTAATATATAGAGACATTCCATAAATTCTGTGACTCTACAGAACCCTGACTAATTTAATATATAATCAACTTTTAAAGAATCGCCACAAACTAATCAAGAAATATAAATCACGTAGATTCGGTTTCATACAGATGAAGTATTTAGAGATACTTTATTACTATTTTCCCACTTCCCTGTGATTTCAGCTCCTAGGATTTTCCAAAAGAGTATGAGAAACACTTTTGCTGTTGCTGCTGCTGTTTTTAATAACGTGAGTATTTTGTCTTTATATGCAAGAGGTTTTCCAAGTTTATCTCTTCAGTCAAGAGTCATACTGTGTTATTTTCTTGAGATGTAGTCTGAATAAGTTTTCTTCTAAACCTGTTTCACTTAAAAAATCATACCTTCCCTTGTTTGATAGAATGAAACAGATGAGGAAATCTCATGAGTACAAGGACAAAGAAGCCAAAATCTCTCTTCATTCACTTCCTCAGTTTTGAACCTCTTGAAATATTTCAAAATGATGCAGCACAATATTATTTTACCCAGTACAAATTAACCTTACCATTGTCTAAATATGAAACATCAGCCAATCTCTTGCATTTGAGTGCTTGGCTTCCGGCTCACAGTGCTGTTTGTGATAATTATGGAGCCATTTGTTCGGGAGCCATGATGAAGGAAGTGGTTTTAGAGACAGTGACATTCACCATCTGACCCTACTTCCAGGTCGGTTACTGGTTTCTGGATTTTTATGCAAAATAATTAATGGCCTCTCTTTTTAGGGTTTTCCCTGACATGGTGGACTGTATTGTCTCAAGTTAGAAGCTGAATTAATCTTTTCTACCCCTAGATCACCTCTTGTCCAATATTCTGTTGTAGCAATATGTAAGTAATTCTATTGGAAGACTATCTTGTCTGTTTTATTACCTCCTAGTACCTGCTTCCTTGGACTTAAATGTGTGTGTGTGTGTGTGTGTGTGTGTGTGTGTTTGAAAATAATAATCAATGCAAAAGAGGTTATTTACTTAAGAATGAGTGAATGGGGGAAGTATGATCAGTGGTAATGGGGAGTAATTTTATTTCATTCAAAAATAAGTATCTGAGCTGGGTATAGTGGGTGCTCACAGCTGTAATAACAACACTATGGAGACTGAGAGGAAAGTATTATGAGTTTAAACTAGGATACATAGTGAGTTACACACAAGGCTGAAAGACAGAGTGAAACTGTATCTCAACTGAACTAATAGACATACAAACAAACAAACAAACAAACAAAAATCATAACAAAAAGAATCCAAGTTGAGAGAGGCTCATAATTCTTTGCATAGGTAATAAATAAATGCCAGTGTGGCTTCTAACATGAATTTATAGTGTCCACTCTTTTGAAGGTCTATGGCTTAGTTGTATGTTTTAGTTATTTTATGTATAAAAATTTTGCTTCTGGTAAAATTTTAATTCCTAAAATGTTGACTTTAATACCAATCAACCTTAATATATCCTTCTTTAAATATAACTTTTATTTGCCTTATGTAATTGTCATCTCGGAGGCTTACTGCTTCATAAGTTCACCTGCTCCTACTTCTTTCTGAACTCTGGGTGGCTGGTCCAACTCACCTGTTGCGAGTCAAACTCTTCTTCAAACTCTGATTCAAACTGGTTTCTCTTAGCCTCTGACTGAGCTGTTTTGCTTGACCTCAAATTAACTCTAGAATTCTATTATCTTCTGGCTCCCTTCTCTGGCTTCAACTTTTACTTGCCCTGTACTGCATGAACTCAAGAACAAACGCTACTCCACTGCACTGCACTCACTGACTCATCAAAACTGACTAATTAGCACTATGAGATCTTCATGCCTCTGTTTACTGAGTGCTGGAATTATAAGCATTAAACTACTCCTAGACCTAAGCTTTTATTTATTTTTTATTTATTTATTTATTTTACCTGAAACTTGCTTTATAGCAGGCTAGTCTTAAACTTGGATATCTGCTTGTTACTTTTAATGGTATATGTGTATTCCAGCCAGATCACACAAATCTAGAAGGTCTTTGGATATGATCCCTTTCCAGACTGTCATGTTTTTAGATTAAAATTCCTCTATATTCCTCAAAATAATTTTTGTGCATATATATGGTATTGCTATATTATTTTCTCTAAATATTCTTAGAAAAATAAATGAAACAAAATAGAGCTGTAGTCATCTAAGATAATCAGAGCCAGGCCACACCTGCATGACCTCAATACTATTTCCAGATGAGACTGTGTATTCTGCCAGAAGATAATCTAAACAGGGAGCCAACCAAGGTGACAGTGAGGTGTGAGCAGTGGGCTCTGAAGCTTTGAATAGAACATACATTCAGACTTCGGCATCTGGTTCTTAGTTTTGCCAAATGTGCCTTGTTTGCATTCACAGCTGTTAAAGTGTTTGTTGAAAGGGATAGACTAGGGAGAAGAAAGAGATTGGTGAGATCCATGCCAGCTTCTATGGGAGGCAATGTCAAGCCAACATGCAGTTTACTCACAATAATAATTTGCATTAGAAATCAGTTGTCATCTATTTGAATAACAGTGGTATATGGTGGGCATGAACCTCAGGCTATAGCAGGCAGTATTCTGTTTCATCACTTATCACAAATTTATAATTGTGCCAATTTAATTAACACCTAAAAGGCAAATGCATCTTCATTTGCTTCAAATAATATAATCTGACAGTTTAGATTTAGTTATTAAAGATAGGCTTTCATATATGCTTCTAATCATATTTATTATATTGTCTTTTCTGAACATATTTATAAATAAAGTGCCTATCAGGTGCTAGTCTATTTGAATTTAAGAACTTCTAAAAACTGAATGAATAGTATATGTATTAGTAATAAATTTGTGTACTTGCTCCATAATGTAATTCATTAACAAAAATTCATTTTGAAATATTTTATAGTAGAATGTCAAGCTATTCACATATTCACATAATAGTCATGATGTTAAGTTCCTGCATTTCAAAATTTTCTTGGTAACATGAGTATGAAATAGCATAAAACATGGATCATATATACTTGACAATAAACTCATCTCATTTCTTTTGATAAATTTTTAATATGAATAAAAATCTCTGATATTAGATAGCAATAAAACACTATATAGGTGCAGGGAGTCATTAAGGAAAGGGTAATTAATGACTAATTTTTTTGACAGAGGGGGCTGAAGTTCAGGCTTGCAATTGTAAAGGAAGGTCACTAGTACAAGTATGTGTAATTCACTGAGCACAACTAGATGATAAGACTTTAAATCCATTTTCCAACAGAAGTGATAAATGAAGAGGTATGAGGAGGTAGACATATTCTTAGCCTGACTTAAATATTAATATGTGTGTATGTATCACATGAATTTCCATTAACATGTTGTACATATGTTCTGTTGAGTAAGTTAAATATTTGTTTTCAAAAAGCAAAGACATTGGACTTGAATAATGTACATAATATGCATAATATTACTTATAATCCAGAAAATAAACTCAACTTTGTCCTTTGAGACTAGTAACTGTTGACTATACTTTCTCCTCTTCCTCTGCAGTACTGCATTATTCTTTACTATATGTAACTATTCCTTAAGATACAACAGGAGCCTGATATAGCTGTCTCCTGTGTGGCTCTGGCAGTACTCTACTAATACAGAAGTAGAGTTTCACAGCCATCCATTGTACTGTGGACAGGGTCCCCAATGAAGGAGCTAGAGAAAGGACTCAAGGAGATGAAGGGTTTACAGCCCTTTAGGACAAAAAACAATATGAATCCTCAGACCTCACAGGGACAAAAACACCAACCAAAGAATACACACGGTGGTACTAATGACTCCAGCAGCATATGTATAGCAGAGGATGGCCAAGTCAGTCATCAATGGGAGGAGAAGCCCTTGGACCTGTGAAGGTTCTATGCCCCAATGTAGGGGAATGCCAGGGCCAGTAAGCAGGAAGGGGTGGGGTGGTGAGCAGGAGGAGGAGGGAGGGAACAGGGGTTTGTTTTAGTTTTTGTTTTTTTCTTTTCTTTTCTTTTCTTTTGTTGGGGGAGGGGAACCTGGGAAAGGAGATATTGTAAATAAAGAAAACATCTAATAAAAAATAAATACCATGTCTCATCTCCTATAAATGTCTTATAAAAACATCCTGCTGAGTTTAAGCAATCAAGCAATTGTGATCTTATAATAAAGATCATGACCTTATGATCATAGTATCCTTAAGCGTTTTACTAGTGGGGGTTTGAAGATTGGAAATTTTATAGTTAAGAATGCAACCAAAAGGCTCAGCTATTTTTCCAACTTAGTAAAAGGCCCAGGAAACTCTAAATATTCTCTGAATGATGCTTTTTTTTTCTAAAACTTCGTGACCCTCTTATTCCAAAAATTGTTTCAAAAGGACAGAAAGTAAGAAAGATTCACTTTGCTTGTCATAAAGAAAGAGTATCCTGCTGCTTTCATGATAAAAAGGACAGAAGAAGTTTCTTTTGTCATAACTTTTTTTCTTTGTCATTAAAGATTCTCTAGTGATCATAAGGAGGTCTCACCTAGACCTGTGACAATCAAACTAATGACAATGACCCTGATAATAAGAAAGGTTACTTCTCGTACATGATTTTTCTACAAAGTGTAACTGGTATTCTATTTTAGTCTTAAAGAAAGGTCAATAATATGGATGAAGCTTATTTAAAGTAAATGTGTGGTGCTGACTAAATTGTATTTGGTTTAAAAAGTAGCCCGAGGTAAAAATTATTTTAAATATAATATTTAAACTGTTGACTCAAATGTAAACTCATTTGTACTAAATAAAAGTCAATTAAAGTTGTTTAAAAACTATCATGTTGTGATTGTTATAAAATCCAAATTTTGAAAGTAAGATCACACCCATTTAGAGACATAGCCACTGCCTCACTCATGTTATTTGAGCTGCGTCTTGAACTTCTTCATGAGAGGGACATATTTCTTGCCTCATACTTGATGAACTACAAAGTTCCATTGTCTCAAGTAAGAACAATGTGTGTCAGAATGGAGTCCTGTGAGATTTCTATGTGCTTTTGAGAAAACTATAAGAAACCAAGACAGGAGTTTCATGACCTCAGTTTCTTCAAAAGCATGTAATTGTTCTTGGACTATGTCTTCATGTCCTTCCCAGGTGTAGAAGTGGTAGTAAGCTTACTATAGATTATTCACTAGAGCTGGCTATTATTATATGACTCTGTAGAAAATATTCTTGCCCTGTACAGCTAGCCCTTGTGATTGTACACTTTACTTACGGAGTTCTTCTTAACCTTAGAAGTATAAATTATGTGATACTTTGTATAAAGTTAGCTATTGTATGTGTCTTTAGTAAGTCTCCTTTGTTGGTGCCATTCTCCCCAATCTTCCTGCCCCTAGAGCAGTAATTAAATCTTTCCTTTAGGAATAACACTCTACTATACACATGTTGCCAGAACAATCAGTCCTACTTTGTATACTCCTTGGTTGGTGGTTGAGTCCCTAGGACCTCTGAGGATACTAGTTAGTTCATATTGTTGTTCATCCTAGGGGGCTGCAAACCCTTCAGCTCCATTGGTCTTTTCTCTAACTCCTTCATTGGGGACCCTGTACTCAGTTCAATGAATGGCTGTGAGCCTCTACATCTGTATTAGTCTGGTACTGTCAGAGCTTCTCAGTTGATATCTATATCAGGCTGGCTTGTCCTTTCTTCATTCTCTACTCCATAGTTAGTCTCTGCAACTCCTTCCGTGGATATTTTGTTCCCCCTTTTAAGAAGGAATGAAATGTCCACATTTTGGTCTTCCTTTTTCTTGAGATTCTTGTGGTTTGTGGTTTGTTCTTCCTGTATTCCAAACTTCTGGGTTAATAACCACTTATCAGAGTACATACCATGTGTGTTCTTTTGTGATTGTGTTACCTGATTGTTCTAGCAGCCTGTGTATAGTAGAGGATTGCAAAATCAATCATCAATGGGAAGAGAGGTCCTTGGTCCTGTGAAGGTTCTGTGCCCCAGTGTAGGGGAGTGCCAGGGCCAGAAAGTGGGAGAGGGCGGGGTGGCAGGCATGGGGAAGGAGAGCCAACAGGGGTTTGTTCTTGTTGCTTTTGTTTGTTTGTTTGTTTGTTTGTTCCTGGGAGGGGAAACTGGGAAAAGAAAAATCATATGACATGTAAATAAAGAAAATATCTAATAAAAATTAAAAAAGGTATAACACTCAAATAATCATGGTTTCTTATGTAAAGGCAGACAACTGTATTATACTGCATTATTGTGTATTCTACATTAAAGAAAGATATAACAAAAATGTGATTCTAATGGCCTTTCACTAGTGGGCAAAATACCTGAGTAAGAGAATGGAGAAAGCTCAAACATCTGACATTTTATTAATATTATGAAGAGGATAGGACATATACCTCCACCAAACTAGCAGTACCACCAACAGAAGAAACAATTAAGTGAAACATTCCCAGAAATAAAAATTGTAATAAGCCAATTAAAAACTGCATAGAGTTTCCACATATAATGAATTATATGATGGCATAGTATTGGGGCTTGAGGACAACCGGGTAGAATTGGATTTCTTAGTTGAAACCAATAGCATATCTCATACAAATATTTTATTAAAAATAAAATCCCTATGAATAGTTTAATTTCTATTGCTGTGATAAAACACCATGAACAAAGCACCTTGGAGAAGAAGGGTTAGTCATAATGTATGTCAATCATGGGAGAAAATCAGGACAGGAACTCAAGGGTGGAGCCTAAAGGAAGCAGAGGAAGCTAGGATCATGGAGCCTAAAGGAAGCAGAGGAAGCTAGGATCGTGGAGCCTAAAGGAAGCAGAGGAAGCTAGGATCGTGGAGCCTAAAGGAAGCAGAGGAAGCTAGGATCGTGGAGCCTAAAGGAAGCAGAGGAAGCTAGGATCGTGGAGCCTAAAGGAAGCAGAGGAAGCTAGGATCGTGGAGCCTAAAGGAAGCAGAGGAAGCTAGGATCGTGGAGCCTAAAGGAAGCAGAGGGAGCTAGGATCATGGAGCCTAAAGGAAGCAGAGGAAGCTAGGATCATGGAGCATCACTCTTTACTGGTTCTCTTTTCCTGGTGCTTTTGTTTTGTTTTGTTTTTTAATACAGGGTCTTGTTTTATAGTCCTGGTGATCATGGAGCTCTCTATGTAGACCATGATGGTCTGGAATTCACAATGATCCTTCTGCCTTTCTCTGCCAAAGTGCTTGGAGTAAAGTAATGCCACCATACACAGCTTAGTACTTTTGTTTTTGTTTTTGTTTTTGTTTTTCAATACAACCCAAGTCCAGACCAGAGTCCCAAGAACTGCAGTGTGTACAATTGGATGTCTTCAACCAGCAACTATGACTTAAAAAAAAAAATTCCCCAAAATCTAAGTATAGACTAATGTCATTTCATATGAGGCAAACACTAGGTGTTAAGCTGGAAGCTGAACTTGTTAATGTGTAAAAGCTAACATTTAACTGATTTCTGCAGCATGAGAGCTGCAGCACTGAAGTGATCATGGAGACCAATTTAGGTTTTCCTGGCAAGAAGACAGGAAAGGACAGTGTTAGGGTATAACTTCATTCTCAGTGGAAGTCTGTTCAAACACGTGTCTATACGGCACCCATACAGGTTTATGTCTCTTGTAAGTGACAGGAACATCCTGGAATGAATTCAATAAATTTCCAGTTAGTTTTATTGAAAACAGAAGTCACTCTTGTAACTGAAACCTTTGCCACTGTTTGCTATGCAGGTCAGTTGTCCCAAGTGTAAATCCAGGCATATAATATTAAGGACAGTTTGGAGCTGTCTGATGTGAAGCATATAAAGTCTTAACTGCCACAGATAATGTCAGCTTAAATTATTATTTCCATTTCAGCACAGACTATAGGACAAGAAGACATAAATGGAAATTAAAAAATAAATTCAGCACATATTTCAGAAAGTACCTTTTCATGTGGAGAATAATAAATGCTAAGAAGAGCCTGCAGGCAAAGTTGTTGAGGCAAAAAGCAGGAATGTCATTCAAGAAACAATTAGATGCCATCCTCCAGGAAACAGAGTACAGAAAAGGATATGCCTTGATGGACCAAATGACCTTTATTCTCTCTCCAAAAATCTCTCATGTTCATATAATTCTAATGGAGAAATATTTCAGCAATTTGGCCTCCAGCAATGTCAATTCTTACCTGAATTATTCACCTCACAAGTTCACTGCTGAGGAATCTCTCTCATAGAGCTACATAGATGACATATTGACCAGATGTAATTCCCAGTGTTCTTGTTCACAAACACTTCTTTCAGAAGCATGCCTTAGGTTTGTGAGTTTAAAAAAAAATAACAACTTGATTATAGAATAAGCATGTTTTCAAGACAGTGTGATTGAAACATGAATTAAATTGGAGAAGTGAAGCTTAACTAACTTCATTAGCTATGGAGAGCATGGATTAGTTAAAGCCTCATCTTAGCAAAACTTCCACTACATGGCTGAGTCTAGTGTAATGAAGCTTATATAAATGTGCTTTCTTATTATTTTGGATATACTAATGGACTATCTTGAGCTATTAATTTTATTTCAAGAGAATATTATGGACATCAAAATGAGAAGAGTAGTTAGGGACCTAAAATATGTGATCACTTTAACAAATGTGTTTTTATAGTAGCATAGTTTAGAAAGCAGATACCAAAAAGTACAATGTACAAATTTGACTTAGTTCATTTGAAGAAATTAGGAAATCAGTCTTCTGTGGGTTTCTGGTTTTAGAGACATTTAACAGAGTATAAAGTTCTTGAAAAAGAATATTGTAAGAACTACTGTTTCTAAGACGATAGTAAAGAAAAAGGAGAGCAAATTTTTTAAGTGTCATCTAAACGGACTCTTAGATATTTTTCACATAATGGAATTTGTTAACATTGAAAGAATATTTTCAAAAGTTAAGGGAAGACCACAAATTAAACAGCTCTAAATCCAAAAGAGAGAAAGAAAGAAAGAGAGAAAGAAAGAAAGAAAGAGACAAACAAAGAAACAAAGAAACAAAGGAAAAGAGAGAGAGAGAAAGGGAAAGAGAGAAAGAAAGAGAGAATTGAAAATTTTCTGATGTATTTAATTCCATGGAACAAATGTTTACATTTGTAAAACATTTACAAATAGCCAGTCATGAAATTTATAACAAACGTCTTTAAAAATATATGGCTTCATTACAATGCAAATTTCTATCATCATTTATTTCATTTATTAATATAAAAATTATACCTTTCATGCTTATATAAATAACTATATGCCATATAAAAAGTATGCTATTGAATTAAATAGTAAAATTTGAAAAATAATCCAAACATAAAAATATTTTGTTATATAACAGCATCTGTGGACTGACTTACACAAACTTTTAAATAATTATACAATTATAGTTGTGCTCAATATGATCTTCCAATTGGCAGCATGACTACATTCTCCATAAAAGTAGATTTTAAAATGTTGTAGAAAAAAACATATGACATAATAACAAATCTACAAAACAAAAAACAACAACAAAAAAGCCTAGTAATTTAAATAATGCTAAGCCAGTCTCACTCAAACATTTCTTGGAACACAGGAGAAAACACTTACATACTGTTATATAAGTAAATACATTCACTTACAATACCTATTTTACTTAGGTGAATATAACGATACCATAAAAGATTGCAAAAAACCCCAAGTACATGTGAATATTTATAAAAATAAATTATTTCAATTATTTACAGCATTATTATACTTTTAGATTTTAGAATAAAATAACATTTACCATTAATTTTTTTATCAATTATGTGTTTGAAATAACTTTAAAATATTCACACATCATTCCATTAATGGATTGTTTTATTGTTCTGGATAATCATTTTAAATTTTTTGATAATACACATAATGAGCACAATTTTATACTGCACTATTTTGAAATTAGCTATATTTATTTATACCAATATCTTCAACATAACACAAAATCTGTGTGGTTATCATGGGTATACCAAATATAATTGTAAATGATATTTTATTAATTTTAATGTTGCTGTTTCACATCCTAGACTTTTCAGAGTTTTAATATGTTACAGTTTTTTAAAAGTCCCTAATTTAGCCCCAGTGTTTAACAAAGAATACTGCATATTAATGCATTACAGTTTCATGGACAGTTTTTCTTTATTTAGGATTAAGAAAAAATAAAAATTTGATTGAAAAATCCATTATTTCTTTCTGATAACACTGATATACATGATTTTAAGATTTTCGAACAAGAGATGGCATAAAATCCTTGAATCTTGTTTTCTTTGAAGCTATGCAAGGTACATAGCAAGTGAAAATTCTAAATAATTGATTCTTGAGATAACAAAACTCTTAAAGTAAAGTGTTTATTCTATTTCTATTACAACATGTTTGGTGCACTTGGTCTGCCGGTAGACAATCGAATGGTCCTCTGAGCAGGGATGAAGGATGGTTATAAGAAAGGAGGAGGTCACAAAGTGGAATAACTGGATTGGCCTGCTAGGGTTAGTAGTCCATAGATTTTGTAGGACTAGTATCATATACAAATCAAGTCTCATTATGTATGGCATTAGAGTTCTTTAGT
>NW_022196894.1:66007427-66008516 GCF_008632895.1 Mastomys coucha | reverse complement strand
AAAAAAAAAAAAGAAAAGAAAAACAGAGAGTACACGTGGGGGACTCGTGGCTCCAGCAGCATGTGTATAGCAGAGGACGGCCTAGTCGGTCATCAATGGGAGGAGAGGACCTTGGCTCTGTGGAGGGTCTATGCCCCATTGTAGGGGGATGCCATGTCCAGTAAGCAGGATGGGGTGGGATCGTGAGCAGGGGCAGGGGAGAGGGAACAGGGGACTGTTTTAATTTTGGGTTTTATTTTTTTTTATTTAATTTTTTTCTTATTTTATTTTCTTTTTCTTTTGGAGGGGAACCTGGGAAAGGAGATATTGTAAATAAAGAAAACACCTAATAAAAAAAGAAAAAATAAAAAAACGGAAAAGAAGACTCAGAGACAAAAATTAGAAATCGGGAGGGCTGTCCAGTGAATACCGCGGCAGTTCTGAGTTTAATTTTCTTTGGCTTTATGTGCTTTACAGTGTCATAGGAAGCAAAGCCACAAGCTAACAGAAACCATGGCTCACATACTTGGGATATCAGTTTCCATCCTGAGGCCTGCCTGTTCCTCCCACCAAGATTAACAGAACATTCAGCCCTTCGCCTTGAGCATCAAGGGTAGCTCCTCTTATCAGCATTCCATGCGTCAGCAGGCCAGGAAATCTGCCAGCAGACCCTGACCTGCCTTGACTCTGCCTGACAAGCAGTCTTTCACAGAAGCAGGTAAAATGGCTCCCAACAATTCTATGTAAGTAAAAGTAACGCAATCTTACTGAGAAGAATTAGAACAGCCAGCAAAATACATTAACTTCCTTCATCTGCATCAGAGAAGGGAAGGGACCACAGAGGAAGATGAGAGAAAATCATTTGTTTCATGGGTCTAGTTTCATGCTTTCTGGTGTTCCCTAACATCCCTGACCATGTCAGAACAATGTAATGAGACAATTTGGGAGGAAAGAAAGAAAATCAACAAGAAAGGATATTTAATGTTGGGCAGTAGTGGCTAACGCCTTTTATCCCAGCACTTGGGAAGCAGAGGCAAGCAGATTTCTGAGTTCGAGGCCTTCAGAGTGAGTTCCATGACAGTCAGGGCTATACAGAGAAACCCTGTCTCA
>NW_022196894.1:65946500-66006989 GCF_008632895.1 Mastomys coucha | reverse complement strand
GAAGAAGAAGAAGAAGAAGAAGAAGAAGAAGAAGAAGAAGAAGAAGAAGAAGAAGAAGAAGAAAGGGTACTTTATGGTGTGCAGATAAATAAAAATAAAAAGGTGTATTTTTCCAATAGAGTGAGGCAGATCCTGGCTTAATATGAAAGTCAAAGCTGGTGTATGCCTTTATGAAAATAAGCAACAGTTTCTTTCAGAAACTTTTACAGCTTTTCCTAGCTTGGGCATCTTTTTCATTATGATGCTTAATGATATAGCAACTCCAGCATTCTATCAACTATTTGACTAGCGTTTTGCTGTAAGCAGTCCATTAGAGGATGGCCAGAGCAATTTACAAAGGACAGGATCACCACCCATTCTTCTTGGTGCTGGTGTAAAGTGGCAAGATATTCAGGGAAGTAAAGAGATCACAAATGAATTCATGGGATGAGCCTGTGTTGTGCAGCCATCTATCTAGGAGCTTGGCTTTGCAATAGACAATAGCACACTGTAGGTTGAATTTCTTATAAAGTAAGGAACATTAAGGAAAGTTTTGTATCATTATCCTCGTCTAAATAAAGAGACTTCAGATGAGATTAAAGAATGTAACACAGATACTCGAAGGAACAGGGAGAAATAAATAATCCTAAATGTGACTCCATGGACAATTACGGATGACAGTACAGATTTCGTTTGCTGCAAGAAATCAGAGATATTATGTCAAAAGCTCCCATTAGTAGTGTCTCACTATTCAAGGACATGGAAATACCTGGCGTAAGGTTGGCCAGGAATATAATTTTTTTATGGTTGTGTCTTATTTTTTCATTTATTATTTTTGATCAAACATACATGAGTTCTGTATTTGCTATTTCATCCTACTGTCTCCCAACAACAACCCCTTCCATGTACCCTAAATTCTCTTTATAATACATGAACTCTTCTTTAATTACTGTTCAGGACTGACTCCTTGGGACATGAAAAACTATCACTTATACCAGAAGAATGCTGATTCTACATAAGCCATTAGTTGCTTATAGTTCTTTACCTAGGCATGGAGTCTTGTGAGATTTCTTTCAACCACTTCAGCATGTCAATTGGTTTTGTCATTTTTGAATGTCTTGGTTAGGCAGCCACATATTTGAGATTTTGAATTCATTTCCTGTCATATGTAGAAGAATTTATCTTGTAGTAGTTTTCCTAGTTCATTATCTCCTACAACATTCAGCCATTATTTGTGTGTTCTTTTGTAAGCTTTAGCATAGGGTTTCTAGTGTTGATATATCAATAAAAGACTGTAACCCTGTTGTGATTTGTTCTTAGTATTTTGACCAGTTAAAGATTTGTGAGATGCTTTCCATCTGTTTCAAAAAGAAGCTTCTTTTCTGGGGGGCAAAAACCACACTTGTTTATGAACATAGTCAAAGAGTATACTGGTTTGGGAAAGCATCAGTAGTTGGTTCTCTATTTAACAGCTTATGATGAATTTCCTAATTCAAAGAGGGCCTTAATCTCAATTAGATGGTTGTTGGTTATTTTTAAAGATTTAAATTTCAGTAATTATTTAACCCCATGGCATATTTTGCAATGCTGACTATTACTGTGGGTTTTAGACTTTCAGGTAGGTTGGGATATTGATTGTGGGTTCCCTTCCCCCATTTGCTGCTTACAAAGCACCTTAGTACTATAAAGTCTAATCCCCAGGGAGAAAGTTGCTAGGTCTTATCTAGTTCCATTCCTCTGAGCTTTGTATCTGAAATGTGTAGTGTCTTCAGCAACATAGTCTTAATTTTTCATATTCTTGGAAGCAATCAGAGGCAATGGATACAGAATTCAATTTTATTCTTACACTGTGAATATGAGATAGCATCAGGAACTTCAAGTTGAATGCTATTCCCCCAACACCACCCACACTACCAGCTAAGTATATTGTGACTCTGAGGTGGTTTTAGTATAACTCTAACTGATCACTTACTCTTTGGAGTCTCTACAAATCTCTTTGATCCTCCTGTCCAGTTGCTATTTGACACTTAACTTCTGGAGTTATATTGATAGTAGTTTTCAATTCATCTTTTTCTTACTATTGAAAGGGAAGGAACTTTCACTATATCTGTGTAGAATAGCTAAGGGAAAAAAATCACACTGTCTCATAAGAATTTTCCTTGGGAAATGAGAAAATGATAGAGATATGTTGATGAACATGTACAAAGATCTGATGATTTAAACATTGAATATTTAAAACTTAGGAGTATGATAAAGTACAAAAGGAAGATTAAAGTCTCAGCAACATTTGGATACGTTTAAGGATGCAAACTTATTTTCATTATTTTCCTATGTACTCAAGTTGGAGAAGGTCCCTTTCTTCTGAGATAAAGTCTATGTCTTTCCTTTATCCATATTAACACATGCTTGACTTATATATGATCTGTGTTTACTTCTAATCATTTTTTTGTTTTAATTTTGGATTTCTCTCTGGTACTTATATTTTAGTACACATTTGATTTTTGATTAATGATAATGCTATTTTAATATTTATTTGATTTCTTTGTATTTAATATATTTTTGTAAATCATGAAGATATAAAATAAAGTATTTTGTGCTTATACCAATAAGTAGACTAATGTACTGAATTTATCAGTAATCAACCATGTTTTACTTTATAAACAAGACATTTTATTTATTATTCTTCCTGTTTCTAGTGCCAACAACATTTAGTCAGCATATTATTTGTATTCCACATAATTTATATATATATATATATATATATATATGTACACACATATATACATACAGATAAGGTACTAATTACTACTTATATCTCTTCCTCTAAAAAGGACTAGAAAATTAAATTTTACACATTTCTTTCTTTCTTGAAATTTAAAAGGAAATCATTCATTTATCATTGTTTTCTAGCAACAATTTAATTTGGTTAGTTTTGCTGGAGTGAGTTCCTGATATAGGGATACGTTCAATTGCTGTCACACTCATAATTCTTTAAAAATTTTTTCTTCCTTTTCCAAAGTTGTCTTCTTCAGTCAGGTAATTCTCTTGTAATCATCACAGTTTCCAACAGAGTCATTAGAAAGGCTAATAGATACTATGACTTCCTTGCTCAAAAAAAAACCACATATACTGTGATTTATCTCACTCATTCTAGTCTCTGACATTAACTAGATGGCCATATTCCAATAATTATAATAAAATTAAGGAGAAATCTAGAACAGAGTGATCGAATGAAAAGGGTGAAGAGAGTTCAGAATAAAGGACAAATTAAGAAGAGGGTCAGGTAACAATAAGATCCTTTAAAAATCCCAGATGGAAATCTATTACTGTAAAAGTTTCCTAAAATACATCCATATATTAAAAAAAAAAAGTTAAATGAAGTCACTAAATGCTAGGGAGATTGTGTCATAGCTAGATGTCTTATGGCCTCAAGTAAAATCTCCAGTGCCTGGAGAAGCCCTGCATAATCCTCTCAAGCAGCACAGGCTATTTACATGGTGATTAGTTACTGCCTAGAACTCACTGCCAAGGTGCTATTATTAAAGACACAAATTACATATGACATTGAACATGGAGAAAAGGAGATTTTGCCAAAATATAAGCTTCACCTCTACAAGCTGAAGTGAATGGGGCTAGAAAGTACTTTGCTTGGTACCAGAGGATTAAATTAGCCCTCAATATCATCCATGTACTAGCATTGTAACCTGCAACAGTCACATGTTTGCAATATATACTAAGACAAAAAATTGTTGCACAAAAATTATAGAAGTTACTAACTACTTTTTGATTGAACTTAAGGCACACTTTATAAGATTGAACTCATACCTCACATGTTAATGTGACCAAGAACCTCACTGGATTTCCCATGAGCTTAGCAATATCTTACTACTATTATTTTGCTGAAGAGTGATAGCAATATAGGTGACTGTTAATAAAATATTTTTATACCCATAGGACAGAAGATCTATGAGCTATCACCAGAGAAATTTCTTCTTGTAGTATATGGAAATTACCACAAATACACAAAACTGGCCAATGTGCTGTAAGATAGGAATTTTGAAGCACTCAACTTGAAATATTCAATCTTTTTCAACCCTCCACCTCTCAAGTATCAAGAATCTATGTCCCAATGCTTAATTTTTTTTTTTTTTAAAGCTAGGGTCTGCAGAGATAGTACAAATATTAAAGCACTTTCTGCTCTTACAGAGGCCTTGATTCAGTCCCCCAAAGTAATATGTTGGCTCATAATCATCAATAACTCCACTTTTGGGGATCTGATAGCCTCTGGCTTCTATAAGTTTGCAAGAGTGCATGATAATGTACATGAAGGCAAATGAGCATACACATAAATATATCTTCAAATCTGTTAATAGTGTCTTTTTCACTTTATAGTCCATTTTTTTCTTAAATGTATTCTATATTTCATACATGTCTATCATACAATTTGTATATTATTACCACCACCCCAATTTCTCCTTTTTTCCAGCACTTGGAAAAACCATTAGATCCCTTTCTTTTATCTACACCTTTCACAGGGTTTATGCAGAGGGGAAAGCAGGAAGGGGGATAACATTTGAAATGTAAATAAGTAAAATAAGAAATAAAAGTTTTTCAAAATAAAATAAGAAGCTAAAATTTGAAGAGTGGAGTACATGTGATAAGAATACCACAGGTACAATCAGACCCCTCCATGTGCGGTCCTTGGTTGGTGGTTGAGACCCTGGGAGCTCTGAGGGTACTAGTTAGTTCATATTGTTGTTTGTCCTAAGGTGCTGCAAACCCCTCAGCTCCATTGGTCCTTTCTCTTAAACCCTTCACTGGGGACCCTGTACTCAGTTCAATGGATGGTTGTGAGCCTCTACATCTGTGTTAGTCAGGTACTGTCAGAGCCTCTCAGGAGATAGCTATATTTAGGCTGGCTTGCCCTTCCTTTGGTCTCTGCTCCATAGTTAATCTCTGCAGCTCCTTCCGTGGGTATTTGGTTCCTCCTTTTAAGAAGGAATGCACTGCCCACCTTTTGGTCTTCCTTCATCTTGAGTTCCTTGTGGTTTTCAATAGGAGGAGAGGAGCTCGGCCCTGTGAAAGTTATGTGCCCCAGTGTAGGGGAATGCCAGGGCCAATAAGTGGGAGAGGGTAGGGTGGCAGGCATGGGGAGGGGGGAGGCAACAGGGGTTTGTTTTTGTTGTTTTTGTTTGTTTCTTTGTTTTTTGGAGGGGAAACTGGGAATGGAGAAATTTACATGTAAATAAAGAAAATATATAATAAAAAATAAAATAAAATAAAATAAAATAAAAGAATACCACAGGTATAAAAGGAGGAGGACAGTAACATAAATACAGTACTCATTCATGAAATTTTAAAAACAAAACAAACAAACAAAACTCTAAAAAGAATAAAATACAAAATATGTATTTAATTGAAGTATTTCTAAGGAAGAATAATAACTGATCATGTAATTTACATTGAAAATCTACATTATCAAACTCCAGGAATCAGAGAAATGAACTGATTTATCAATCTCTACTTATTTCCCTATCAAAGATCTGAAAGCATTCCAATAATTCTTTTATATTTTTGTCTATTATTAAGTTAACCTTTTTTATTTTCCTATACTATTTTAAATCAAAATCTGAAAGTCACATGATTCAAAAATTCTACACTAATAACATGAAAACCTTGACCTCAGTTATTGTGCCCATGTATTTTCTGACTGACAAGGTAGATTTCCATTCTGTATGTCCTCCTTTATGAACAAGCAACTACAAAAGTATAGACAAAATACAATGACATTCATTAGTAATCATACAGCATCTTTCAAATACGCTAACAATGTTTTAATTGGGGAAGTGATAGAATTTTAAATATGTTTAGGTTATTTTCAAAGGTACACATAGCTTAAAAATGAGAATATTCAAAAAATAACAGGCAATGTTTCAATGAATAGTCATAGATAGATGTTTGCAAATAAACAAGATTAATGTGGGCGAGCCTCAAATGCAGTTTTGTATGCAGAATGCTTTTTTTCTGGGAGAAACTTAGATAACAAGCCAATTAAGCTGTCCCTATATGCAAATAGGATGTTGCAATATAACTAACCCAAGTAAGGACAGACTACAAAATAAAATAATGTATTTCTTGTGCTATGTCAAACAAGTCAAATTATAAGTTGTCAAAGGAGTAAGTAGCTCCGAGTGATTAGCAGCTAAGGGGGACTGCTTAGTAAAATGTGCGATGACAGACAGCATTTAAATAGTAGCAGAAAGCCGCATCAGCATTTCAGAATTAAAAATTCATTAGAACTTTCAAGGCCAGGATAACATTTAGTAAATAGAAACAGCATGTGAGAAATTTGAATGAGTATAAGGACTTAATAGAAAAATCAGCGCCTAAACTAGTATACCCCAAAATAGCAACTCATAAATATTCATGCTCTGATACTTTTTCAACTAACTAAACCACAAACCAATGAGACACATTGAAAGCATTATTAGTATTATGTCATTTATTTCAATTATATCCTGATGTATTAGTTAAAATAAAATGTTTGAGTAAAATGAAGGAGACTATTGTTCAATCAGCTCAAAGCCTAGCTTTCCCAGGCAAACAATTTCAGTGCCCACTGAACAGATATGATGTTCAGTACTAAGGTTCCCGGTTATAAATGGGATGTGAAGTATCTCTCCCAAGCTTGCATTTGCACATTTTGGTATTTGGGGGACTGTTAGGCATCTTGGTAGATTGATCAAGATGTTTACTAGAGAAAGGCCTTTTTGAGTTTTGTAGCCTGGTCTCTTGGGTCTTGTCCAGTCATTTGCTTCCTGGTGGACCTATTACACTATGCAGTTGTCTCACAATCTTACTGAAATGTATTGAAGCATACCTATCCCCAATCTTTCTCTGCCATCATGAAATAAAATCATGGAAACTGTGAGCCAAAATATGTCTTTCTTTGCTTAAAGCTACTTCTGTCAAGTATTCCATCACAATGATGAGACAAGAAATTAGCCATTGTCCATTGTATCTAAAATTAATGACACAATTATATGAATATAAGATATATGAACACACACACACACACACACAACCAAGCCTGCTCAGGCAGTCAACAGGGTCTCAAGGGAGGCAATTAGGATTAAAGAAAATGGAGACAATTAGACAACACTATAGCATGAATCCAACAAGTGCTGAAGCAAGTTTATTTTTTCGCAAGCTGCTTTTATATCATTCCAAGTACATGCAAAGAATAGGGTCAATTTTTGCTCAAGGAACAAACAAGGCATAAACAAAATAGTCAAGGAACAAACAAGTCAATAAACAAAGTCCAGTGGTCACTGTTCTAGGCATTATCAAGATTATCAAGACACAAGGAACACAGTACTCACCTGAATTTATCTTGAGCCTACTTCATTGTCCTAGACCAATGTAAATAATCTTTCCAATGCCCTTGAAGTGTGTGTGTGTGTGTGTGTGTGTGTGTGTGTGTGTGTGTGTGAGCATCACACTTAAAGGCTAGGAATTTTTTTAATGAGATTTTTTTTTTATTTTAGTCTTATGTACAAAGCAAAAATTCTAAAATGTTGATTAATTTGAACATATAAAAGATAATCTCAGTAAAAAAGGGTATGTAAAAGTTACTTTTCCTGTATTGTTTCCTAATATCATGAGATTAAATAGCATAGGAACATATGTCAAATAGAGACTCTAGTTCTGATTTCTTTTTACGTATAGTGATTAATGACATTTTAATATGTTGCTTACATTTAAGTCTCTAGAAGATAGAAACTGAATCCCAATTATTCCCTCTTGGAAAAACCAGATTTTACAATACTACATATACTTTTAACATGGATAGAAATTAAACCACTTAGAAAACAATCTAAATTATCTGTTGGACCAATAGTTCACCTCTCTAATTTAACCCAAGACTCTGTTAAATTTCTGCTCTGTCTATTAGTCAAAACATGGTCAAAAGAATGACCCATGGTGAAGAATGCCTTGGGGAACTCTAAGAAAAGTGCCAGGAAAAAGGTCACAAGACCTTTTACCTCAAGTTCATTTTGTTCCCTGGATTGCTATTAGATGTGATTTTGTGCCTTTTGTAACAAACATTTACATTCAATTTGTATAAAATGTTTATTCTTTTTGGATGTCAAAACATATCTATAGGAACCAATCTGGTTAGTGTACCCTGAATCTGGATATGGCCTTGCTTTCATGATTCCCAATATATAATTTATAGTAAGTGCCAGGCAATTGTGTTTTCATTGCTCTGTCCAAAAAAAAGTTCTGAGAAAAGGTTGATCTGTTGATGTGTACTTGCTGGTGTTTATGATCATATTTTTCTGATCTCAAACAACTTCATTCAAACCATTGCTTTCTTTATTGCATTTGTGTCTAAAAAGTACACTAAAACTTAATTAAGATTGTCTATAGTATTAGACTGTACTCTGCCCCAGTCTTTCTGGTCCTCAGGATTTTGTAATTTTAAAAGCACATTAAACTATATACCAATGTTATCACTTGTGTAGAACAGTATTTTTAAAACTCCATTTCTCATTTCCCTGATGAGGATTTCTTTAGGTGCTTCTCAGCCATTTGGTATTCCTCAGTTTAGAATTCCTTGATTAGCTCTGTAGCCCATTTTTAATAGTGTTATTTGGTTCTCTATAGTCTAACTACTTGAGTTCTTTGTATATACTGGATATTAGCCTTCTATCAGATGTAGGGTTGGTAAAGATCTTTTCCCGACCTGATGGTTGCCAATTTTGTCCTATTTACAGTTTCCTTTGCCTTATAAAAGCTTTGCAATTTTATGAGGCCCATGTGTCAATTCTTGATATTAGAGCATAAACCATTGGTGTTATGCTCAGGAACTTTTCCCCTATGCCCATGTGTTTGAGGCTCTCCACACTTACTCTTCTATTAGCTTCAGTAGATCTGGTTTTATGTGGAGGTCCTTGATCTACTTGGACTTGAGCTTTGTACAAGGAGATAGGAATGGATTGATTTGCATTCTTGTACATGCTAACTTCCAGTAGAGACAGAACCATTTGTTGAAAATGCTGCCTTTTTTCATTGGATGGTTTTAGCTCCTTTATCAAAGATCAAGTGACCATAGGTGTGGGTTCATTTCTGGGTCTTCAGTTCTATTCCATTGATCAATTTGTCTCTCACTGTACCAATACCATACAGTTTTTATCACTATTGCTCTGTAATACAGCTTGAGGTCAAGGATGGAGATTCCCCTAAAGTTCTTTTATTGTTGAGAATAATTTTCCTATCCTGGGTTTTTGTTATTTCAAATGAAATTGCAAATTCCTCTTTCTAACTATGAAGAATTGAGTTGGAATTTTGATGGGGATTGAATTGAATCTGTAGATTGCCCTTGGTAAGATGGCCACTTTTAGTATATTAATCCTGCCAATCCATGAGCATGAGAGATCTTTCTATCTTCTGAGATCTTCTTTGATTTCCTTCTTCAGAGACTTGAAGTTCTTCTCATATAGATCTTTTACTTGCTTACTTAGAGTCCCACCAAAGTATTTTATATTATTTGTGACTATTGTGAAGGGTATTGTTTCCCTAATTTCTTTTTCACACTGTTTGTCCTTTGAGTAGAGGAAGGCCTCTGATTTGTTTTAATTAATTTTATATCCAACCAAGTTGTTGAAGTTGTTTACCAGCTTTAAGAATTCTCTGTTGGAATTTTTGGGGTCACTTAAGTATACTATCATATCATCTGCCAATGGTGATGTTTTGAGTTCTTTGTTTCCAATTTATATTCCTTTTACCTCCTTTTAATGTCTAATTGCTCTGGCTAGGACTTCCAGTATTATATTGACTAGGTAGGGAGAGAGTGGGCAGCCTTGTCTAGTCCCTGATTTTAGTGGGATTGCTTCAAGTTTCTCTCCATTTAGTTTGCTGTTTGCTACTGTTTTGCTATATATTTTACTCTGTTTAGGTAAGGGCATTGAAATCCTAATATTTCCAAGACTTTTAACATAAAGGGATGTTGAATTTTGTCAAGTGCTTCCTCATCATCTAATGAAATGCTCATGTGGTTTATTTCTTTGAGTTTGTTTATATAGTGGATTACATTGATGGATTTCTGTATCTTGAACTGTCCATGCCTCCCTGGGATGAAGCCTACTTGATCATGATGGATGATTGCTTTGATGTGTTCTTGGATTGGGTTTTTAGATCCTGATTTTTAATATTGGTCCTCCCACATGGAGATCATTCCTTGTTGTCATCTCTAAAATAAATAAATAAATTCAGAAAATCCACTCTTCCCTGTACACATTAAGATTATTGCAAAGCCCAGAGTGGCCCTTATGGGAACAGAGCCATATGGTTCCTGCCCCTGAGAAAGGATCTGTTGTGAGCCTCCATGAGTGTCAATAGCCTCTTTGGGAACCAAGGCTTGTTTGTATAATATTATATGTATTTTCTAGACCCACTAGTAGGAGAGGACTCTTTCCTTCCAAGTAATGTCATCCCTGTTAACGTTAATGATTCCATGATAATAAGAAACAGCACGGGCTGGAGAGATGCCACAGCAATTAAGAGAACTCACTGACTGCTCTTCTATAAGTCCTGAGTTCAAATCCCAGCAACCACATGATGACTCACAACCATCTATAATGAGATCTGATGCACTCTTCTGTACATTTGTAGATAGCTACAGTGTACTTAGATATAATGATAAATAGCTACAGTGTGTTCATATGCATAAAACAAATAATAAATAAGTAAATATTAAAAAAAGAAAGAAAACAGCACAAGTACAGAAGTCAAGGGTGTGGCTTTGTCTATGCAAAATGGTAGACATGGGGACCTACAGCATAGCACTTAAGCCTATGGGAAAGATGTCTAAATATTTGAGTTCAAATGTATATAATTTCACTACTATGAAAAAATAAAGATGCAGTATAAATTATATGAGGGCTTGATGAATGTAAATGAACAAAAGCAGCTGCACTGTGAGACAACTTGTTAGAAAATTACGAAGGAAGGAGATAAAAAGATTTAGGGTGTGGTGATCACAGGACATCTCACCCAACTTAGTTTGGTTTTTTGGTTTGTTTGTATGTTTGTTTGTTTGTTTGTTTTAATGGTTACAGAGACAGATAGATTTCTGAGATCATTGTCATCCTAAAATGAGCAAGGTTAGCCTTAGTGATGGTCGAAAAGATAATTTCATGGCATGTCCCACCAAACTACCTTACTGTCTGAGCTTAACAGAGGCAGACAATGATCTGATTTGTTTTTTCAGTGTTAAGGAAAAAAATGTATGCTTGCCGATTCCTAACAAGTAAAGGGTTGGGGTCATGGGATGCTGATTCATAAGATAATTATAAGGAAAACCTGGTGTAAATGACTGCATTGATATATATAATAAATGACTAGACCTGTGGTCTGTAGGATATAAACTTACAGAGAACTTTTTAGGATAAAAAGAAAGAACTGCTTGGAGAACTCACACACACACATATATATACACACACACAACACACACACATACACACACACGCCCACAGCATGGGCACATAGATCTCATAGAATAATATAGCAAGCAAGCAGAATACAGAGAGAGAAATCTCCAGAGAGAAAGCAGAACATAGAGAGAGAAGCAGATTGGTAAAGCTGCATCAAGCAGAACACAGGCTGGCAGCTTGGATCCACTATTTCACTTTGAATCTTTCAAATCTTTCATGGCTCCCAGACTCTCCTCCTCTCAGAACCCCTTATCGTGTCCAGTCTAGTCCTTGGTGGACAACCACTTTACAGTGATCTTTGTTAAATAATTTTTAAACATCATTAGTGAGTTCATACTACTTTTCCCCTGCTGCAATTCTGCTGTGATTCTTTGACCTCCCAGTGTCCCCCTGTGACACTTCACAGGTAAGGAACCTGAGGCCCGTGTGAAAATCACTGGAGCCTCAGCTGTTCTTGCTGCAGAGTTTCATTATGCCCATTCAGTGAGGAAAAACAGAAACATAAGATCTTTTTTTGCTGTCAAATTTTATTTTAGAGGAAAAGGTTGATGAGTTCACTTTTTTTTAAGTAGTCCAAAGGAAGTGTGATAAACAGTAGTTAAAGCAAATACATTTTTTTGTTGTTGTTGTTCCCTGGTAAATTGTTCTTAAAAAAAAAAAAAGAAAACTAATTCAAATAAAAGCAGACAAATGATAAATTATTCAATAACTACTAATTATGTTAACCTTGTTTGCTATTGTGATACATAGCATTTTGTTTTTATTGGTAATAAGATCTAAATAGGATAATTAAATATTGGAACCCTTTCTTCTATAATCTATACATATCCTCTCTTTCACCCATTAATGTACTCTGTGCTTGAAGTGTTAAGGACCTGAGAACCAAAGCACCTGTAGGTTTGCTTTATTCCTAACACAGCTCAAACTTGTGATTTTAAACACCACCTTAGAGGGAGCTTCTTAAGGTGAACGTCCTCATTGTCATTCCAGAAAATAATATACAATTATCTACTAGTGATGTGGTTCACATCTATAATAATGCCGAACCCTATGCATTCCTTTATTTTTTTTTTCTGAGTCTTAAATGCTTATCAGGATAGAATAAAAGCTTGCTATCTGATTGGCATACATTTAGTTTTGTCAAGAAATGCAATTTAATTAACTGTGGGCATTCTTCATTTATGCTTTACTTTATTTACATCCTGCAATCTTACTGAATGTTTTTAAGTATAATCATAATCTCTTAGATAATTATTAATGGAGATTTACTTCAAAATAATATGAGCTGATTTTTAAGTAGAGTGCTTATAAGATGCCTACAGATTTTTAAATATCTCTTATAATACAACAAAGAACTTTTTCTGAGTGCACAAAATACTGGGATTAATAAATACCCTAATCACTACTGTGGTTTAAGTATTTTCAGTAGAGTCTATGTGCTGACAATTTAATCTAAGCATAAATGTTTCAAGGTGAGTCCTTTAAAAGGTGGTAGATAATACAGGCTCTGATCTCATCAGCAGATCAAGGACATTACAATAGAAGTAAGTTAATCAAGTGTTGGGGTCTCTCTCTCTCTCTCTCTCTCTCTCTCTCTCTCTCTCTCTCTCTGTTGAGGGGCTGAGGGAGGTGTTGTGTCTTCTGCATGAATTCCCTTATTTGAAAAGGAGAATCTTTCCATTTTTACCTTCCCACAATCTGATAATATAAGGAGTCTCTTCTTTGAATAAATCACTCCATTTCTTGTGTTCAATTATTGCACTTCAAAGTGTGGTTGTTGTATATGGTAATTTCACTACCCAGAATCTGAGGAAGGGATTTATAGTCCCCAATCCCACTTATCCTCACCTCTGCAGACCCACCTCAGTTCCTCTAACTTTCCTAGGGTGGTGACCAAAGAGCTCTAAGGAAGATAAGACCCACATGGCAGTATTAATTTATCATTGATTACAATACTAGAGAAGTAAATTAGAGAATAGCTATTCTGGGATAAATTATATTAATGTTAAAATAAAAATAAAATGTAAGAAATTAAAATGATGTAAAATAATAGTTATCATAACCCATATTATCAGATCACATTCAAAAAACTTCCTTTTGCTTTTATGCATATTTTTTATTTCTTTATTTTATTTATTTACATTCCAGCTATAGCTCTCCTCCCAGTCCACCCTCCCACAGTTCCTCATCCCACTCTTGCCTCCTAAAGAGTGTTCCCTTCTCCATCTCCAGTCCCTAGGGACTCAAGTCTCTGGAGAATTTGACACATCTTCTTTCACTGAGTCCACACCAGGCAGTCCTCTGCTATATATGTGCTGGGGGTCTTGGACTAGCATATGTTGCCTGGTTAGTGGTTCAGTCTCTGGAAGTTGCCAGGGGTACAGGTTATTTAAGATTGCTAATCTTCCTACGGGGTCGCCCTCCCCTTCAACTCCTTCAATCCTTCCCCAGATTCCTCCTTGGGGTCCTCCAGTTCAGTCCAATGGTTGGGGGTGAGAATCCACATCTGTCTCAGTCAACTGCTGGTAAGGACTCTTGGAGGAGGTTCCTGTGAATTATAGCATCCATACTACCGTTAGGCCTTGGTGCTCCCCCCATGAGATGGATCCCAAGTCGGGCAGGACACTGAACAACTTTTCTTTAGTCTCTTCTACATTTTTATCCCTGAAGTGTGGGGAGCCTATGGGGAACCACTTGGCAGGAATCTGACATTGGGCAAGGAGAAGGAAATTGGCTTCAGGCAGGAATCTGATTTGGGGCTTGGACAAGGAAGTAGGCTCACAGATACTTTGGTCATCCTGATAAGCCCTTAGAAACAGTGATCGCTGGACCTTGCTTATTGCCTTGCTTGTTCCTTGACTATTTCTGTTTATTGTACTGTTTGCCCTTATTGCTTGCATGTAACTAAAATGGTATAAAAGCAGATTGGGAAAAAATAAAACAACCTCAAAACTGGTTGGGTTCATGCTATAATGTTGTCTAATCGTCTCTATTCTTTTGAATCTTCACTCCTGTACTGGAGAATCTGTTGACTGACTAAGCTGGCTTGGTCAGATGGTGCCTCAATGTTGGAGCTCCTGTAAGCAGGGTACAGTGAAAGACACCTCAGGAATTGGAAGCACACGCAAAGGAAAGTAAAGAAGATTTGGGCCGTTGGTGAATAAACCTCGCAGGAGGACAAGGTAATGGTAAAATATGGTTTGTTTATGTGTTTAGAGTTATGCTAAAATCTAGAGAAGCAAAGGTAGTTCTCATAGATGCTTTTAGTCTTTGGATCCTGACTAGAGACAGTTTTGACCCTAGACATGAGAGAGAATGGGTTTCAGAAAAGCAGTTCTCTCCTGCTTTTCTGAAAGAACTGCTTTTCTGAAACCCATTCTCTCTCCTATCTTGGATGCTTTGGTGAAACAGAAGAAAAATGAACATAAACTGTTTTAGAGCTCTTCTAGGGACAGGAGGAGGTTAGGAGACGTCCTGCTTCCTCTCTGGCTTCTACTGGAGAAATGCTTAGATTGGTTCTGGGTCGCCTAGGAACATTTAATTCTCTTCCCTCTCTATCTGTAGTTTGTCCTTGGTGCACCAATCTGCCTGTGTCTGTTAGTCTATGTCTGTGTTTTCATTTCATTGTTTGTTTGTTCTGTGTTTCACGTTCAAAGAAAAAAAATGGTTAAAACCTTATCTGTTGGTTGTTCACCCCTTGATTTAGTTTTAACTCATTTCAGAAAAAAAAAATTCAAACAACATGTGGCATGAGCCAACCCAAGGGAACAGGTCTCTAAAGATACCTCTAAATTGGGGTAATATATTGTGTAATTCTTATCCTAGAAATTAGACTTATAAAAGATAGGATTTAGGGCAGTGTCTGTTTGAGGTATTGGAGAATGAACTATCATGCATTCATGTGCAGGAACTGGCAGTGAAACTTTGTAGCATGAGGGTATGCTGTAATCTTGGTTCAACCCAGAGAACACAGATTGACAATAGATCTTTGCAATAACATGAGGCTTATTGATCCAATGTGCGTGGCCAATGCACATGGGATTGCTCAGCCATGCAAGGAGAGACAACCCTGAATTCAGAATGTACACATCTTTTATACCTTGCAGAGTGGAGACCTCAGCAACAGGGCTAGCTGGTTTACTCTGATTGGTGGAACACAGGACAAAGGATCTCATCAGGCATTGGTTGACTTGCTCAGGGTCTGTTCTTGGCTTAGTCAGCCAACTTTCCTATCCAGCTCTGCACCTTGCCTTGAAAAGTCCCTGAGAAGGGGCTGAGTAACTTGGTGGTAAGGGGATTGTCATCAGTAAGGTCAGGGTGACAGTTTGTGGTCTTCTTCGAAATTCACCACAGGAGGGGTTGGGGGTTTCTTTTGAGAACTGCTAATCTTGTTTTTATAGACATTCACTTCATTGCAACCATCAGTTATTTTTGTTTTGGCTTTACTTAGCTGAGTCAGAATGGCCTGGTCATTCTGTTTCAACACTCTGACCATCAGAACTTTGTTTTTACAGCATGCTCTTGACTATCTCTTGAACACAGCTTCTTAGTGCTTCTCAGAAAACACTTAGCAGCCAAATGGCTGAAGCTGCTGTTGCTACTGTAAAACTTTGTTTCCACACTGCTTGCTGCTTACAAGATCTCTCCCTTATTTTACTGTGAAAATTTATTTCTACATTCCCAGAACTCTGTTTTTCACTTTATTACTTCAAGTGATTCACTTGGTGTTTTGGGGAAGACTGGATTGTTGGTTGGAGGTTAAGTTTTGCTTTTCCAAGTTATGGTTGTGCTCTGGTTTTCAAGGGAAACTTAAAAATTATAGTTAAATTACCAGTGTTCCATTGGCTGCAGTTTGTAGTTCAGTCACAGGCTCAGGATTCTAACTCACACACATTTCTAATTAAGAAAACCAAAAATCCAGCAGGTGGAGATTGTTGCAGGGTTTGTGAAGGGTCGATGAGGCTATGGAACTTGTGGAGGCATTGCAGCCTCACTTGCTTACACTAGCTTCCATTCCAGGAAATACGTATAGAATTATTATAGATTTGGAGGATTGTCTTTATACTCTTCTTTTGCATCCTGGTGATTGTAAAAGATTTGCATTTAGTGAGCTTGCTTGTAATTTTGGAGAGCTCATGAAGTGATATCATTAGAAAGTATTGCTTCAAGGAGTGTCTAATAGCACTACATTGTGTAAAAATTTTGGCACTGCTTCAATACATGAAGTTAAGACTTAGAATCTTTCAGTATATATTATTCATTATATGGATGGTATTTTATTAGCTGATTCCTCTAAAGGAGTTTTACAACAAGCCTTTAAATGAGCTTTAAAATTTTGGGGAGTGGTTGTTACTCAGAAAATATTTGAAGACAATAAATGTATTTTTCAATATTTGGGACATTAGTTTTATCCTAAACTAGTTATAACACAGAAAGTTCAAATAAGAAGAGATAGTTTACTTTAAACGATTTTCAAAAGATGTTAGGAGATATTAATTGGCTAAGACCTTACTTTAAGCTTACCACAGGAGAACTTGAACATCTGTTTGATACCCTCAATGGGGATGCAAATCCTAATTTCCCTCAGCAATTAACTGATGAGAGATGAAGAGCTTAGCAGAAAGTAGAGGAAGCTATTAGCCAACAACAGATACATTATATAGACTATCATCAATTGCTGCACCATTGCTACAACTCATGCACCCATAGCAGTCCTTTGGCAAAAGGACCATTTAAGGTGGATTCATCTTTCTTCATCTATAAAGAAAGTTTTAATACCCTATTATGAAGCTCTTGCTGTGTTAATACAGAATTATAGGACAGAATCAAAGTATCTTGGGAAAGAACCTGATGAAATATTTATTCTTTATTCCAAACAGCAATTAAATTGGTTATTGCAGAATACTGATATTTGATCTATTACCTGTGCAAATTTTTCAGGGAAAATTGATCATCATTATCTAAAAGACAATTTGTTATATTTTCCTTTATACATGCTTTTCTATTCCCTGTATATTTATACAAGAGAGTACACTTATTGTATTTATAGATGGCTCATCTAATGGGAAGGCAGCATATGTAATTGGATCACATGTTCATTCTCTTGAGTTTCCCCATGCTTCAGCACAAATAAGTGAATTATGTGCTATAGCCACTGTTTTTGAAATGCTGAAAAAATCCAGCTTTTAATTTGTACACTGATATAGACAATATATAGCTTATGATTTGCAATTGCTTGAAATTGTTCCGTTTTTAGATACTGCTAATTCTCAAATTTTGCAATTACTTATGCAACAATAACTCAATTTAATAGGATGTACTGTTCCTTACTTTATAATACATTTAAAAGCTCATATTGTATTGCCTGGATCCCTTAGTTAGGGCAATACCACAGCAGATTTGTATACTGGGCATATTATAAGCCTTAGACAGGAACAGTTAGCCAAACAATCTCATTCTTTACACCATCAAAATAGCAATAATTGAGACAGCAATTTGGTATTTCTCGAGAATGCATGTCAAATTGTTAAGACTTTCCTTAGTTTCTTCAGTTTCTTCCTATACCACATAATCTTGTTAATCCTCGAGGACTCGTACCTAATCAGTTATGGCAAATGGTTGCTACTCATTTCTGATTTTGGAAAATTAAACTATGTACATGTGACTATTGACATCCTTTCAGGCTTTCTCATTGCAACTGCTTTAACATGAGAAGCAACTAAAAATACAATTAGTCATTGCCTTCATTGTTCTTCTATGCCTGGTGTTCCAAATCAGATTAAAACAGATAATGGAACTGGCTATTGCAGACAAACATTGAGATGTTTTGTCAACAATTTAATATTACCCATATTACTTGGATTCCTTATAATCCTCAAGACCAAGGTATTGTGAAACAGTTATTATGGAACTTTAATAGTACAGTAACTTCATAAAATAAAAAAGGGGGAGTTATATCCCCATACACTGTTTTCTTTTTATTTTAAAGTTTTTAAATTTTGAATGTCAAGGAACTGTCTGCTGAGTCTCTAAGACATCCTAAAACTAGACACACTTATGCCTAGGTGAAATTGAAAGGTCCATATACTGGCATATGACATGATCCTGACCAGGTATTTAATATGGGCAAGAGGGCATTTTTGTGGTTTTTTTTTGTTGTTGTTTTTTGTTTTTTTGTTTTTTTTTTGTTTGTTTGTTTTTTTCAGGATGCTGATGGAGTATGGTAGCTCTCAGAATGATTGGTGAGACATGCTGATGCTGGGATAAAGAATGACACTGACCTGTAAGCTTGCTGAGTGTCATAAAAATGGTCACTGGAAAGCTATATTGGACATATGTGCCTGACCCACTTTTACTTTCTTAAGTCCCAGACTGGACAAGCTGCTTTGCTTCAAGCATATAGACCTGATGGGACAGAGACCGTGGATACTGGAAACTGCCTTCAAAAACTTAATCAAAAAGAGAAATCATGATGACTCTTCTCTTTCCTTTAATGTGACCAGTTATTCTAACTCAATCATGGACTGGTATATAAATCAATCCAATATTGGAAATAACAGTCTTCATTTGGAAGGCTGGTTCTGGACATTTTCAGAGACCTATTTGGAAGTTAGTTGCAGTTCTCTATGATGTTATCTTAGCAATAGATAAAATTCTGGCAGTATCTGGATTTCAAACAAGTATTAATGCATGTGTTTAAGTTCCCAATCTTATACTAGTTGGTCATGTTAAAATTATTTTGTTTCTTCCACGCATTTAATGTAAGTTGTATTGACTGTACACTTCCTAATTTTGTCAGTATATTGAAAACTGGTGTGTCTATTATGGTGGACAATCAACCAGCTTTTGTTTTATTGCTTGTGAGTATTACAGGACCTTGGTATTCTGGAAAACTTGCAAGTACTGAAAGAAGTGAGTCAGGTTTCAAGCAGAAGCAAGAGGGTAGTGGGCTTGATTATTGCTGGTATAACAACTTTAATTACATTAATAGATAGCACCACTGCTTCTGCAATTCCTTTGACACAAGAAGTTAAGTCAGTTACTTTTGTTAATCATTTAGCAAAAAATGTTACTAATAATTCTGATTATTCAAGTGGATTTAGATAGGTACTTGGAGCAATGGATTTATGTTCTTTATTGATACTTTTCAATTTATTAGAGAGGAGATTCAGAGTTTCAGAGTAAGAAGCCATCTTAATTGGCATGCTAAATATCAATGGATTTGTGTTACTTCAAATTTACAATGATAGTCACTATTTAATTGGGAAAATGTTCAAAGACATTTGCAGGGTATTTGGCATAATTCTAACACCTCTCTGGATGTTTTAACTTTGCATAGTGAGACTATGAATTTAAAGAATGCTGCTCTGCTGAGATTTGAGGCTGCAAATATTGCTGATAAAATTATTAATGGCCTGAAGTCAGTATTTCCATCTTGTTCAAGCTTCAACAATGGCATACATGGCTTGATCATGCTAGCCCTTTTTGTCCTAGGAATACTTTTATTCCTGGCCATCATGTTAAAACTTGCCTTTAATAACATCAACATGTTGGCAGCCAAAATACATGGCTTGAGACTAAAATTAAACCCCCAAATAGAGTTATTGACAAGCTGGAAGCCAATGACAGGTTAGTTCTGCACAGAGCCTTACCAACCTAAGACAGAATAGCATTTTTCTGGGCAAGAAAAGCATTCTTGTCAGAGCCCCTAAGACAGGCACAGTCTTGTTTATGAAATAAAAAAGGGAGAGATGTGGGGAGCCTTTGGGGGGCTGCTTGGCAGGAATCTCTGATTGGCCAAGGACAAGAAAATGGGCTTCAGGCAGGAATCTGACATTAGTCAATAAGGAAGTAAGCTCAGGCAGAAATCTAATTTTAGGCTAGAACAGGGAAATAAGTTCAGGCCAGAATCTTAATTTTAGGGTGGAACAAAAGAAGTAGCCTTCAGGCAAGACTCTGATTTTGGGTTTGGACAGGGAAGTAGGCTCAGATATATTGGTCATCCTGATAAGCCCTTAGACACAGTGATCACTCGACTTTACTTATTGCCTTGTTTGTTCCTTGACTATTTGTGTTTATTGTACTGTTCGCCCTTATTGCTTACATGTAATTAAAATGGTATAAAAGTGGATTGGGAAAAAATAAATCTGCCTCAGCCTCAAAACTGTTGGGGTCATGCTATAATATTGTCTAAATGTCTTTTTTTTTCCCCCTCACTCCTGCACTGGAGAACGGTTGACTGACTGAGCTGGCTTGATCACTGAAGTTCTTTTAGACGGAACAATTCTGGGTCAAAGATTTTGACTGTGAGTTGGTAACTTCGTTCCTCCAACTGGGGCATTATCTATCTACTAGAGATGGTTCCTACCCACTGTTGGACATTTTGGCTAAGGTAACACCTATTGAGCCTTGATCTCTCACATTCCAGGTCTCTGGGACTTTCTAGAGGGTCCTTCCACCCCTAGAAGCTGCATATTTCCATTCCTTCTCCTGGCCCTCTGGACTTGACTCCTATTCTCCCCACTTCCCACATCTGATCTTTCCCACCCCTCCCCCTCTCGCTCTCACATCTGGGTAACTCCCTCCCTCTGCCTCCTGTAGTTATTTTGTTGTTCCTTCCTTTAAGCATCTTCACTTTGTCTTTCCTTCATGTTAAACTTCTTGAGGTCAGTGGGTTGTATCTTGGGTATTCTGTACTTTTAGGCTAATATCCACTTATCAGTGAGTGTACATACCATGCATGTACTTTTGGGTCTGGGTTACCTCACTCAGGATGATATTTTCTAGTTACATCCATTTACCTGCAAAATTCATGATATCTTTGTTTTAATAGCCAAATAATATTCCATTTTGCAAATGAACCACATTTCCTGTATTCATTCAAGGACATCTGGGTTGTTCAAAAGTCTAAATTCTTGTACAGTTAAAATTTTTCCATTTTAAAAAATAAAATCTGAATAAAGGAGCTGGGAGGATGGCTCTTGATGCTTTTGCCTAGAACCCAAGTTGAGTTCTCAGCAAACACATGGTGACCCACAACCATTGGTAATGGCAGACTGAGGGAATAATGCCCTCTTTTGTCATCCTGCATACACCAAACATGCACATGATACACATATATCTATGTAAGCAAAATACTCCTACACATAAAATAAAATAAACCAGAAAATTATTTAAATCAGAATGAAATGATGTAATTTTTTTTAGAAATATAAAATATATAATATAATTGCAATGGAAAGTGATTTAAACTATCCCAAGTAAACAAATTATATTTGTACTTTATGAAGTGTTTTATTAGACTAATAAATATACCATTAAATATATATTATTAAATATACATTAAATATATGCATTTATGTTTATCTTGAAAGATATACTAAGCATATTATTTATAGGAAAGCACATATATCAACCTTTTATATTACATTTATTAAATACTCAGGAGTTATTGCTCCTAATAAGTACTATATTTATACTTATAAATATGTATGTGAGTATAAGGACAAGTATTTAGAATACATTCAGAGATTATGCTTACTTGGTAAATATAGTTGGTAGTTATAGGTCTTTTTATGTTGTTGTTTTGCTTTTTTGTTTTTGTTGTTTTTTTGTTTTTTTGTTTTTTTGGGTTTTTTTTGTTTTTTTGTTTTTTTGTTTTTTTTTTGTTTTTTTGTTTTTTTGTTTTTTTGGTTTTTCGAGACAGGGTTTCTCTGTGTAGCCCAGGGTGTCTTGGAACTCACTCTTGTAGACCAGGCTGGCCTTGAATTCAGAAATTCACCTGCTTCTGCCTCCCAAGTGCTGGATGAAAGGCGTGTATCACCACTGCCTGGCAGTTATAGGTTATTTTTCAGTATTTATGTACATGTGTGTAACAAGAATTAGTTTTAAAAAGTGGCTACAGATTTGAAGAATGCTCAGAGGATCATATGAGAGACCTTAGAGAGAGAGGAAACATAAGGGGGCAATGATGGAACTGTAGTCTCGAAACATAAAAATCAACTTAAAAACATTTAAGCCATACAACCCCAGAACGCTAAAAAGAAATTAGGAGCACTGATATTCTGTAAACCATTTTAAATTTTTGATTAAAAAAAGCATTCTATTTCTTCCTTGATGCACAATCACGTTTTGTAAAACCATCTGCTACAAATAAGACTGCGGATAGTTTTGACTTGTGAAATAAAAGAAAAGATGAACTTTTAAAAAAAAATATATAGAATGTCTATCAACTTAATTTGTTTAATTAGAGAAAATAACACAAGTGAATACTGTTATAGTTTATTTGTTTCAACTTTAAAAATATTAGGAAATTTGACATGGAATTGAGAATATTTCTATGAATTATATTCATGATATTAAAATCTCTTCAATAATTTCAAGGTGCTCTGATATTTGTTGGGTAGTTTTTCTTGCTAGGTAGTTTTTTCTTGCTTTTAAAATGTATACACTTCAGGGAAGGCTTGTGAGTCTATGTGCATAAATAATTTCTATATAAAACACATGAATATTAAAATTAATAACCTTTATATGTATTTCCAAACATTATATTGTTTCCAGACTACAGTGCACCAAATAACAAACATTGAGTTTCTGTAAGACACAAGTTAGATGTTATATCACATTTATCTTAATATACTGAAACTCTAATTGCAGATAATTGAGCTTCCAATACAAAAGTAAATAATGTCACTGAACAAAAAGAAATTAACATTGATTACTGTTATCGTGAACTGGGAGAGTTTGGAAGTTCTTATTTACTAATTTGGAAACTAGTTCTAGACCTAATAACATAGAGGGTAAAATAAGATGTGATCTCTAAAAACAAAAGCAAGAAGAGGAAACAGTATAAAATAATGAAGTAAGTCAATATGAGCATTGTTTCACTAGCATGGCAAAATAATGCCAGGTGACTCTAAATAGACTCTATTTGAAGTTGGAGATTGCAATGCCATTAAGAAATGAAAAAAAAAAAAACTACATGATTTACATATTTGTATCTCTTAACATTCCTACATGGTAAACGTATATATCTTATAAAGACACTGAACATATAATATCAGTTGATAACATAATCAACTCTTTCTCTATATAACATTTAATTATCTTAAGGGACGATAAATTCATGGTTTCATATTTCTAAACAGAAGAAGACCTATTTAGCTAAACTAGTTCATCCCAGTTTCATATTATTCTTTCTAAATATAAGAAGTTGTTGAAGTTGTATTTCATAAACCTGTATTAATTAGTCATTCCACTAAAAAGGCTATTAGGAAAAGTACAATGCCATCTGCTTTAATCTGTAAGTCAATTCTACTTTATGACTCAAATGTTTACAAGGCAAACTTAGTTCAGATTAATTAATTTTATAGGTAAGAATTGTATCTGGATAATTACTATATTTTATGACATATCACTTGAATTAATCATTCATTAAACCCCTCTATTTCCAGCTTGAATAAAACCGCAGAGTCCATTACTGAAAGCAATTATGACTAAATTTATATGTGTCCACAATAAGCATTCTTATAAACACATTATCTGGATGGCAAAAACTACAGTCAAGAAAAGGAATTAAATCAATTACTCATGTGGGCAATATAAGATCAATGAGCTATAACTTTGTCTGAGATTTCATTTGTGCAGATATTTTACTTGAAATATGACTACAAGTAACAAACGGTAGCTTTCCTATGATAATTTTTACTCATTTCTATTTTCTATACCATACTCTCCTCTTCTTAATTATATCATGGAGTGCTCAAATAGGTTCTTTTTCTTTTCTTAACTAGGAGTGTTATCATTATTTTTCAGAAGTTATATCAAAAAAATTCACACTCTTAACTTCTTACTACACAGAATATATTTGATCATTTACATTAAAAAGGACAAATTTTATGACATATATCTGATCTTTTGAAAATACTGTGTTCATATTTTAATTGTCTATGTTCTGAAATTTTATCTACCTAATATCTAGTATTGTAAAGGCATTGCTGATAAAAGGGTTCAGTAAATTAACTGAAGTTTTTGTTTGTTACTTTCTCTAAATTGTTAATTTTTCCCTTAATTTGTATTCTTTTTATCTCTTGGTTACTTAATGTCAGCAAGGATCATGTGACCTTTGTTTGTAGTAATTCAAGTTATCAGGAAATAATCGATAAAATCTCCAATATTAAAAAATTTCCATGGAATGAATGACTGAAATTGTTTTGACCACATGATCATTTGAGAATCATTCAAGCCATGGAAAGCGATAAACACTACGTAAATGTAACCAATGTCTATTTAAAAAACTCTCTAATCATTAACATCAAATTATTGTAAATTGATTTATCTATCACTTTACCTTACTTCTAAAATAATTGGTTTGAGCTTCTGCTAAACCTGAAATTACACAATAACCAAATGTCCTACAGCAATTGATATTTTGTTGGAAAGTAAAATATTGAAGCATACCTAATTATATCTTATCAAAATCCTTTATAAAGGCTTGAAGATATACAAAAGTTAGAAACATATAGGAGATTGTAATTTCTGATGTAGATAAATGAAATGCTGCAATGTATAATATATGGTGGCAATATGAATTATAAATTTGACCTTGGTTTCAAAAGAAACAATAGGTGAATTTGAACATAGCTCAAGTTGGAACATTAAAAGCAATAGACATTGACTACATTTACGTAGTGTTTAGATTTTTTCTGTAGTTTATTTTCCCAGGTGATAAGGGGAGATACACATGATCAGAAGAACATAATTAAGCTGTGTTTTGCCTAGTCCTCCTCTAAATATCGTCTACTGTTTGTAATCTACAGCTTCTTCTACTTCAAAACCAACAGGTGCTTGTTTTCCATTATTCATTTGCTCTCATTTTCTTTTCCTTTCTATTTGATGTCTTTTATCTTATTTTGGGGGTGGGGAGATCTTTCCTAGTGGAGGGCCAGGGATGACTTGTGTACTGGCAGGAGTCAGGTC
The DNA here is from genome assembly GCF_008632895.1 of Mastomys coucha. Lineage (NCBI taxonomy): Eukaryota > Metazoa > Chordata > Mammalia > Rodentia > Muridae > Mastomys > Mastomys coucha. Next base: position 65,981,535 of record NW_022196894.1, on the reverse strand, counting down.
TCTTCTCACACCCTTGTGGTTTCTAGAGGCTAGAATCAAAACATTCAGTGTAGCAGTATGAGTTTATTTATTTTTTTGTTCATTTGTTTTATTTTTTTATTTTTGTGTTGTTTTCTTTTGACTTTTTAGTAGATAACCTATCTTACCAACCTTCCATCTGATTTTTAATGTGGATCAGTTTAAATGTAACCTAAATCTTCTTCCATTTCATGAGCCCCTACGAAGTAAACTTATATGTATACAGGTAAATTTCAGCCAGTCAATTATTAACTACCAGGATGCAACACGTTACAGCAATCTCATATGTCATACATGGAGTAAACTTCCTGTTGGTTTCCTATGTTGTTTATAAATGCTAACTGTCCCAGTTCAGATTAAAGTTCTCTGATCCCAACTTGGTAAAAGTACTTCCCACTTAATAAATTCTTCGCTCAAACAAACTTTACTAAATGAAGTTTCTCTGAAGTGTTCACTTTTAATTTTGTGGTTATAAAACTTCCACATAGATTACTATAATCTCTATTTCTGCACCCGGTATTTAGTCACTTTGAACTGTACCCTACACAAGGTGGCATATTCAGAGCATATAAAATTTAGAAACGTACAACCTTGGAGACATCTTAACCTCAGCATCAGTCCCATGAACATTAGAAGAAACCCTTGTCTCCTTTGGATTTCCTCAAATGGAAAAGCAAAATCAAAGACATGGGTGCAGTAAAATCTGGGAGAAGTAATTCTGACAGGTAATAACAGAATAAAGGCACAAGGCTTGACACAACTGAACGGAAGGACAGACACACCTACCAACTAACACATACTGTGGCAAAAGGCATATGGCCTTCACAGGTCAAAACAGGATGGAGTCCCACAGGTGAGATGAGGAACTTGACAAGACCTCTAGTCCCTACTTAGGAAGCTATCTCCAATTAACAACAGCTTGAAAAGCAAACTCAGAATGTTAGCTATAAAACAAAAAGCACTCTAGATTTGTTGTAATTTTTCTCCTTTATAATATTTAGTAGTCCTAATACAAGGATCTTTAAGTAGAATCTATTTACTGAAATGGATTAGCCAGTTCTTTCTCATACTCATTCCTCTTTGTTGCTGTGATGTCCCTCGGAACCAGAAAGCATATTCCTATGCTGGATAGGGAACCACAGTCATCCACCAAAAAGGAAAAAAGCTGTTAAAGTACATTTTCACCTGAGCACTTAGTACTAGTGTGTGATTTAGTCTCCAGTCAATCTTGTACTGCCTTCTCTTTATTCATATCCTCACCCTACAACCCACAGTGCCTCCTGCCAGTCCTGGCATGCCCGTGAAATGGATGAGCTTCTCTTCTCTGATCTCTATCCTGGATGAGAGTCCTGAGTTTATGAAGTCTTTGCAAATAAAAGAGGAGAACCTGCAGGAGTTCTAAAAATTGTGTTTCCACCCTAGACAGATGCTTATCTGTACTTTGGTTTCATGATATGTCTAGTTTCTTATATTGAAAAACCAGTAGTTTCAAATCCCTTTTGTTAAACATGACTACTATTTATAAGGAGTAATCATGCTTATATTTATTTTATATGATTATGTTACAAAATATCTACTGAAAACTTCCCCAAAGTAGTTATAGACATAAATTAAAATATGCACAAAAGTAGAACCTTCATATTTTCTTCTAGGTATATTTTTGCTAATGTTAAAAAAATATTGCTTGGAATTGTTCAAGCCTTATTTGAAGATGAATAACAGAATTGAAGATGAATGGTAAGATGGAAAATACATTTTTAAAGGAGGAATTATGGGCATTTCTTGAATAAAAGCAACATGCATGGAATGAAAAATTGCAGCAAGTATATATGATGTATATTAAGACTGGCTCTGGGTTTCAACCTTACTCCTGCTTTCTGTATATTTCAAATCATATAGTAATCCATCTAGCTTGAGTATACTAAGCACATTTTTATTTCCATACTTTCTAGACTAAATGTCAATAATTGGAAGAAAAAAACCTACCAAAATACCTTTTTCCTAACTACTTACAATAAAAACATAATTCTAAGTACAATATGTTAAGAATCCTTGCAAAAATTTTTTTTCTATATCAGCTGGTGGCAAGTCCATCATTCCATTAGCTCAACTTACATTTTTATCCTTACTGTCATTTTTCCTTTATTCTAAAACCTCCTAACAAATCTGTCATAAAATATTCAGACTCCTTTCATTTGTCTCTGCCACCTCCATATTATACCATACCTTCAACTCTCTCAAACAAATTCTTTTCCCTCAGGGATCCCACTCAAAGACACTTTCAATTTCTCTTGAGGAATAATGAGACTAAAAATAGCCATGGGCAATTAGAATTTAAGTCTTATCTGAAGGAAAATTTAATGCCAACACCAAAATATTAAAATTAGGAAGATAGAGTTGATTCAAAATTTAGTTCAGAACTTCATCAGACAAGTTTTATATAACGGCTTCATCTTTATAGCCTGATTTATAAAGTGCCAAGTAATGTCATGGGGAAAGTTGATAAACAGGAAGATAGATGCGTAGGATACAAAACAGGAATTCCTCTGAAATATCTAAGAATGGCTAAGAATAAAATAATGTGGTAAATGGCTTTAATGAGTATGCAAAGAACTCTCCCTTCGGTAATATCACACAAAAAGTTCTTGGGATGGTTCTGCCATCCCAAGAAAAGAATGTAGAATAAATACATTAAGACCTCCAATCCTAAAGTAATTATATAAATAAATAAAAATATTTTGTAACAAACCTAAATAGAAATTAAATAACAGTCAAATGTAATTATTTCCAAGGGATCAAAATATGCATGTGAACACAAAAATAAATTCTTGAAATTAAGAATTCCAGAGAACTAATTCCATCGTTATTCATCAGGGAGTAAACTTGCTCTACAAATAATAAGGTAAGTTGTTTCTGTACATAACTGAGGAAGGGGTCCATGAAGCTTCCACAAAGTAGGCAAAACAGTAGAGGCAATCCCTGCAGAAGTCTTAAAAGTAATCTGAAATTATTGATGGAGCCATTTCAATCACTTACTAAAAGTCAAGGTGTCTAGTTCACTGTAAATCTTTTTATGAGAAATTAATTTTATTGATCTTTTCCTATTTTATCTTGTGTTTGTAAAGCACAATATGTAAGTTGATCTTGGATAATGCTTATGAGTTTTCAGAAAAATAGCCATATATTCTTTGCAAGTGGCTGGCTCTCAGAATAACTGTATTCTACATAATGGTGTCTGTAGCAAACAAACAAACAAACAAACAAACAAAAAACAAACAAACAAAAAACAAAAACACCCTCTGTTGGCATAATTACATGTACATAAGGATGTATTTACCCACATGGTGAGTATCATACAAATGCTTCAGCTTTTATCAAACTACGTTGTATCTCTTCTCTGAATTATAAATCAGATATTTAAACAGTAATTTTTTCTTGTGAATATATAAGAATTTAGTTAGGAATCACTATAAGTGCACATCATTTTTTGAAGTGCTGCAAGAACAGTGATAATATACATATTGTACATACTAAATAAGAGGTCCCTAAAATTTTATAAAACCAGAAATTTAGTCACCATTAAATAAAATATAGAGCCTTTATTAACCATATAAATATTAGGAATAAATTCTTATAAAAATTAAATTTAAATTATTCTAAGGACATTATGGATATTATACAGGACACATTCCCATATATTTTGAGATTTCATTATACTCATATGATTTCATTTATAACTTTTAAGAACAGTTTATGCATTTTCAAATTGATGGCTTTTAATAAGAAATTTTTTTTTCCTGAGCACCCTGCATTGGGTATTTCTCATTATTTCAAAATTATTTAGTAGGTATGTTTATAAACCTGAAACCTTAGCATGCTGTTTCACTAAAAGAACTAGACTGATTTATTTCATCTCCTTCTAACCTACTGAATATCAAATTAAAATAGGGAACACAAATTATTCCTCTAAAACTAAAATGTAATCCATTTAAGATAGTTGATAGCCTATTGTTTCCAATGATGCAACAATTTACTGAGTAATTTATAGCATATTCTTATTATCTAACTCACTTTTATAAATACTGTGACATTAAGGTATTAGTGACCTCTGGTTAAGGTTCATTGTTCAATATCAAAATGTGGCAGAAGAAGATTAAGTATACTCAAGACAGAGAGAAAAGAACCTTTTTTCTGTTTCTGTTTCTTAATCAAAAGAACCCTTGAGTGATAATGGCATTAATTCATTCATGAGAGAAAAAGCTCATGGCTTAATTTCCTATTAAAAGTCCCACAAGCATATACTGTTACAATGATAATTCAATTTCAAAATTGGTTCTGAAGAAAATTAAAAGCCTAATACCAATCTTAGGGTAGGTCTAAAGAGAAAAAAATATTATAGTACAATTGTTTGAAGTATATTCTTAGTCTTATAACAAATAAATAGTTGTTTATTTATAATTATTTATATTTATTAATTTGTGGTCTTAATCTCTGAGCTATGTCAGATCCTATCGTAAAATTTCTTATCCTCCACACTTAACACATTCATATTATAAGAAAAGGTAGTAAGTCTCCCAATTAAGGGCTACTAAAGGATATGATTTTATATATCTGTATGTATGTATGTTTTATGATGAGAAATGCACTAGAAAATAGTTCATTTTCTAGTAAATAAAGTGTCCTCAAATCTAGATCTTTTGACTTCTCTGGGGTAAAAAATATTTTCTAATTAATGATATATAAATATGCTATCTGTAGTGCAGGATGCCCAGATTTAGAGAATAATCAAATTCTCTCTCTCTCCCTCTCTCTCTTTCTCTCTCTCTCTCTTTCTTTCTGTCTCTCTCTCTCTTCCTTCCTTTCTTTTTTCTTCCTTCCTTCCTTCCTTCCTTCCTTCCTTCCTTCCTTCCTTTCTTTTTTTCTTTCTTGTTTCTTTTGGTCTTTCTTTCTTTCTTTCTTTCTTTCTTTCTTTCTTTCTTTCTTTCTTTCTTTCCTCTTCTTAAGTTTTAGATCTTTATTAAGTTATTTTAGTATTTACCTTCCAAAAGATAGTCTTCTTCCCAGTCCTCCCTTCCTGAGTTCTTCCCTCTACCCTCCCTTTCCCCCACCTCTGAGAGGGTTCTCTCCTATCAGCCAACCTGGACCTGTCTCACTGCATCCCTTTTCCCTGGCATCAAGTTTCCACAGGATTAAGCAAATTCTCTCAGACTGAGGTCATACGAGGCAGTCCCTCTGCTACATATGTGCCCAGGGCTTGTCCCTTGGTCCCCTGAGGGGCTTTTTTTTTTTTTTAAAAAATATATTCTCTTTATTTACATTTCAAATATTATCCTCTTTCCTGATTTCTCCCTCTGAAATACCCTATCCCATCCACCCTCCCCCTACTTCTATGAGGGTACTCCCCAACTTACCCAACCATCCCTCTTCCCTGCCCTGGCATTCCTGTACACTGGGACATCAAGCCTTCACAGGACCAAGGCCCTCTCTTCCCTGGTTCCTGGTTTAGTCCCTGGGAACTCTGGGGGGGCGGGGCGGTCGTTGGTTGATATTGTTGTTCTTCCTGTGGGGTTGCAAATCCCTTCATCTCCTTCAATCCTTTCCTAAACATCTCCAGTGCTCAGTCCAATTGTTGAGGCTTGCCGCCTCAGAGGAGTCTTATAGACAACAATTGAATTGAGGTCAGGGACCAGTATAGAAGAGTTAGAGGCAGGACTGAATGAGGTGAAGGGGATTGCAATCCGATAGGAAGAACAACAGTGTCAACTAACCTGGACCCCTCAGAAGATAATCATTTTTTACCTATCTACTCTTTGAAATTTTTTATTGAAAGTTGGCTTTTTTCAAATAATATATTCTGATTACAGTTTACCATCTTCCAACTCCTCCAAGATCCTCCCTATCTGCCTATACACCAAAAACCAATACCTATTCTTGATCCCTCTCATTAGAAAACAATCAGCTATCTAAAAGAAAAATGTAAAAATAGAAAAAATAATAACAAAGTAAAATTAAAACTATGAATAGGACAAAACAAACAAATGAACAGAAACAAAAATACCCACAAAAAAGAAACAAAAAACAAATATAAATGCCACCTGAGCAGTTTCAGACATGGATTTTATCTCAAGCAGTGAACATTAAATCCAGTTACATCGTGGTTGGTTACATCCAGAAATTTAGTGCCCCTATTGCTCCCTTGTAGAATAAAGGGTTAGAGTGGGTTGGTGTTTATATTGCTCATTTGGTAGTATGCAGAGAACCTTCTAGTACCAAAACCATTGTTCAGCAGGGGTGAAGGCCTTAGTGGTTCCAGCTCAATGTCTTCCTGTTCAATGCATTAGCTAGACATAGCTTTCAGCAATTGACGTTTTCCCTCAGTTTGTGGAGGGCAATAGCCTTGGTTATTTGTTGGTTTCTATGGATCCCCTTTAGTCAACAATCCAATACTGGAGGTTTTATTTGGTGGCAAGAGATATCTGGCTGGGGATTTGTCTCCCCATTAAGTTCAGTACAATAGCTTCCAGAAACATTTAAAAAAAGATTACCATTTTACCCAGGCCAACAAATTTAATTGGTTCTTACATACTTCTTTTTTATAAATGTGTTATGTTTTTTCTTGTAATTGTTCTATTAATACTGTCTTGCATGCAATTTATAAATTCAACATCACAAAATTATAAAGTATGATAAATTATCCACTTTTACATAAATATATTTTATCAAGTAATTTATATTATCATTTTTGTTGCTGAGTACCCACATTTGATATCAATAATTTCAGTTTTCTGTCTTTTTCTCCTAACATTCTTTCTCTTAAATTTTAAATTGCCTTGTTTTGAATTCTCTACTGTGTCTTATTTTATCTCAAGTAGTGAACATTAAATCCAGTTTTTCAGATATAAAACATATGATGCAGAATTATATGCATGCTTCTAATATATATATACATTTTTAAAGATTTTATTCATCTTATGTATATGAGTACACTGTAGCTGCCTTCAGACACAACAGAAGAGGGCATCAGATCCCATCACAGATGGTTGTGAGCCACCATGTGGTTGTTGGGAATTGAACTCAGGACCTTAGGAAGAAGAGTCCGTATTCTTATCCACTGAGCCATCTCTCCAGCCTGCTTCTAATATATTTTGATAAAATGCACCCACTCATTGAATCTTCTCCAACACCTTCCATATCACCTCACCATTTTCTTTCCCAACTTCAGGTGGTTTATAAAACAAAACAAAAAAACCCAACAATCATTGAGTCCTACTTGAAAGTACTTTACTATAAATCTTACTAGTTGAACATGGGTAGCCTTTCAGGGACTCATCTCCCAGAAAAAGAAATTGATTTTTTTTCTTCCCTTAACAAACATCAATTGCCATGTCCTTAGCTTGGGGTGCAGTTTCATGAGACATTTTGCTCTCCAGGTTGGTATTTTAGCTGACTTGATCTTTCAAATGTCTTATGCATTCAGACACAATTTTGAGTTTACCTGTGAAACAATTCGATCATGTCTTACATATAGTGTTTTAATACAAAAATATACTATCTTTAAATCTTGTGGTCTTTTCACTTTCTCTTCTGTGACTATTCCTGATCTTTGGGGATCAGAAATGTTATATAAGCGCTTCATTTAGAGTAGAATACTCCACAGTTGCTTATTGGCTATGCATTTACCAGCTGGGAATTTCTTTATTAATGGTAAGCTATTGCAAAATTAAGATTCTTTACTGATGGATGAGATATGCAAATTTATGGGCTGTAGAGATAGCTAAGCTTTTAAGAGCACTGACTGCTCTTCTGAAAGGTCCTGAGTTCAATTCCCAACAACTGCATTGTGGATCACAACTATCTGTAATGAAATCTGATGTGTGTGTCTGAAGAGAGCTATAGTGTACTTGAATAAATAATAATGAATAAGTAATATTTAAAACAACTATTTTAGAGATGCAAAATTCTGTTTGTGTGTATATCTATATCTAAATCTATATCTATATTTTTATATATACACACATTAAGGGTCCATTAAATACAAAGTCTATTTAGGAGAATAATAGTAGGTTTCTGTGTGTATGTGCATGTATGTGTAATTGTTCCTAATGAGAATATATAAAATCTACCTTCTATTATTTTACTATTAAGAGTTTGGAAATAGGAAATATACTGTGTATATGACATCTTGTAAAGGTTTTTCTGTATATGGTTATGTAAAAGATCATGTATACAATTAAAAAAAAATCTGAAGTAATAAATTTATACCTTGTAATTTATATAATTTCATCATTACTATATCAAAATTTCATTGTTACATTTTATGCATTTAAGATTATTAGTAATTAACAAATGAAGACACCCTGATGAATCTTCATTGGTCAAGCTCTATTATTCATAATAATTACCAAAATGTGTGCACCATCACACCAGACACTGAAATGATTGTACATTTTACTAGCTAGCACCCATGAGGCAAAAGTACAAAGACTCAAACACTAAGAAATCCCAGACCTGTTTATGAAATAAAGTAACATGGTTGGTGACCAGCTCAAAATGACTCTTTTATTAGTAATAAATTATAAATAAAAAGTAAAAGTATACTCAGAACAACTTATTGTCTCAACCGTATTGTCTTAAGGTTCAAAATATTTTTTAGTTTCTTCCTAAAGAATCTATATCTATCATATACACTTCAACAACATACTCTTGCCATGACTGAAGTTAATTTTCTACAGATTCATGTCACTGTCATTCTAAAAGAAGGAGATTTTTATTTATTTGCTTTTGCTTAATTTTGTTTTATGTGCATATATGAGAGAGTGCATTTATATGTACATGGATGTGTAGGAGCTCAAAAAGGTCTAAAGTGCACATTTTAAATTACAGGATATGTTAAGCCACTATGTGGGAAATGAGAAGCATGCCATATTCTATGCAAGGTTGATGAGTACTCTTTACCATTATTCTCTTTCTCCAGATCCGAAATGGAAGACATTTGTGTTGCAACGTTTCGGCAATATCATTCAAATGGAGCAAAAAATAACTGTAGAAAATGGTCTTGGTGTTTTACTCTTAGTCATGAATTTCTCTTTCTCCTTCTTCTTGAGTCAACTTGATACATTTTTAATAATAGTCTAAGCAACTACTACTGATGAGAGGAAATAGATTTTTCTTGTGCATATGATTTAATTTTGCATTTTTACCCTTATGAATATTTTTATATTACAAATGCATGTGTTCTAAACTATGAAACTGGAAAAAGTAAACACTTTAACTGACAACATATTTGATAAGCTGTGACCCAGTAATTGTGAGTAAGAAATTATTTAGTTTTGGTGCATGTAAGAGAAAACTCCAAGTTTCAAGAAATGTCAACCATCCACACATACATTCTATTAAGAATTAACATTCATATATTAGACTAACATTTGGATCCTGGAAATTCCCACAAAGACAGGTATAGAATATTCTTTGAAAATCTTAAATATGTCAAGAAGGATTTGCTGAGAAACTTTTGACATAATGTTAATGTTGTTTCAGAAAACAGAACAGTGTATTATTAGAAACAATATTGTAATATAGGTAATAGAATTTTGGTGATTATTAAGAATAATAAAGGTTAACTAATGAGGATTAATAAAGATCTCTCCACTTGTTAATTAATAGATATTCATAGTATTAACATTGACTCAGTTGTCAAGATACAAAATATGTTACCAAATAAAACGTTTCATGCTTTTTTTTCTTAGTGTTAAAAATTTTAATTGTATCATGGAAAACTAATTATTAAATGTTTTAAGAAGTTTGAAATTAATGAAAACATTATACTAAGCATAAGTATTTCCTTTAACATGAAAATTATACTAATAATAAGAAACTGAAGTATATTGTAAAATGAGTGTATAATGAAGACAGACAGACAGAGATTCATACTCTTGGGAGTCTCCATGAAAGCACAGATCTGTGACATTAATGGACCTGACCTTCTGACCATCAGAGGATACTATAGTCAATCAAGGTTGTGAATGAGACTCACATATTTCTTCCAATAGAAGTTCTGATAGCTTTTTTGGGTAGTGTTCTGTTTTCCTCATGTTATTTATATACCTCTTTTTAAAAATTAGACAATTTCTTTATTTACATTTCAAATGTTATCACCTATCCTGGTTTTTCCTCCAACCCCCCCCATCCCTTCCCCCCTCCTCCTGCTCACCAACCCATGTACAGGAGGGCATGTATTCAAAGAAAGGAAGCAACTCTGTGAGAATAAGAGTATGTGTCTCTGTGTGCATATCCAGACACATAAACCTATGCTCTATAACCTGAAGGTATTTTTTTCAAGGAGAAACAAGGAATTAATTGTTATGTACAATGAACTACTTTTTTCCCTGTGTATATTGTGGTGGTTTGAATGAAAACGACCCACCCACTAAGGCTCATAGAGATTCTCACTATTAGGAGACATGGCCTTGTTTGAGTTCTTGTGGCTTTGTTGAAGGAAATGTGTTATTGGAGGTGGACTTTAAGTTCTCATTAGCTCAAACCAGGCCCAGTGTCACACTGCCTTATTGCGGTCTGCCCATCCAAATTATAGAACTCTGAGCTAACTCTCCAACACCATGTCTGCCTGCTGCTGTAACACTCACTGTCATCAGGACAATGGACTAAACATCTGAACTGTAATCCAGCAGTAACTAGCTGCTTTCCTTTATAAGAGTTGATGTGGTCACAGAGTCTCTTCACAGCAATAGTAACCCTATCTATCATGTATACGGAACTGATTCTTAATAGATTTCCAAGAACTAATATCATTTTAAGCTACCACATTGAAAAAGTAAGCTTTTTGTTTTAATTTTGCAGATATTGAAAAGTTTTGAAACAGAGCAATAAGTCCATTTTAATCGTTTTAATATGTATGATTTGTTGTGATTTTTTTTCACTTCCTACTTTTAAGACAGGGTATAATTTTGTGGGCTGAATAGATTCAAAGTGGAAATGTTTATGCAGCTGACCCTAAGTTCTAGTACTATAGGTATTCACCACCATGACTGGCTCACAGACATCAACTCACATCTTGCTGAAAGTTACCACATCAGTATCCTTCTGGAATGAAAGCAAGGAAGGTTTCAAATGGGTGCAGATCATCATTTATTTAGAAGGAAAACAGATTTTGTTTTAAACTATTAAAATTGTAAGATCACATATTTTTTTTCTAATTCATAGTTTGGTATAAAATTATTCTGCTCATTAGGAAAATACCACTGAGGGAGAAAAATTGTAGTATCCAAAGAATTATGTAAGTGTGAGGTAAGACATTTGCTTAAGAGTTGGGTTAAATAATGCTTAAAATAAAGAAATAAAAATAAGAAGATGACCAAACTGAGTAAAATATGTGACATTATGTAAAATTACATATGTGGTCAATGGGAGCAGCTGGAAGAAAACTTTGAAAAATGTTAAGGTAATTCAAGGACAAATAAAAAGAAATGTTACTTCTTGTAACAAAAATTCCTACTAATGACATATTTTTGAAAAATGAAAACTAATAAGCTTGCATTGAGTGGTAATCATTTGGAAATGAAGCATCATGAAGGCAGTGATTTTCAACTAAAATTATCTGTTACGAATCTAAAAACAGAAGATACTTCACAGAACAGGAAGATAAACAAGTTCTCTCATTTTCATGCAAACCTATAATATGGAGCTTTAGTCATATGGTTGGGCATGATTCAGATTTGCCACCCTGGAACACAGCAATATGAGAAGATTTAGAACTGCCTTTATGAGGTCAAAACAAAAATGACAAGAACACATTGTCTCAAATTTGCACAAATTTCTGCAGAATATGTGAAGGTCCAAAAGAGAAGTGTTTTGTTTAGCATAGGAAAATGTATTAAATATCATTTTGCAGGTGACAAAGAGATAAAAACCACAAGATGAAAATATTAAATCTCACTGTAACATAAAATCAACACAAGTTTATTTATTGTTTAATCTCTCTGGAATAAAGATTGCTACATTACACTTTATTCATTAAACTTGTGCGTTACTAACTTTTGTTTCCTCTAGAAGCCTTGGTCATGAATTATATTGGCCAATGATAATTTTCATTTTTTTATTTATTTTAGTTTTTAGTGGTCATATACATTTCTTTCTTCAAAGTCAATCTTACCATCTGTTTTGAACATTAATAATCTTGTCCTCTGATTCTAAATTCTGCTGAATACTTATTGTTATGACCATGCTGATTCCATCAAGTCTGCTACATCACATGATAATTTTCCTTCTTCTTACCCTTAACTTTACCACACCTTTAAAGATTCTCTTTTGTCAATGATTTATTTGAGATAATTTGAAATGTACACATTTTATTCAAAGATGTTTATTTTCAGGCTACAATAGATATATGCCTATGCACAGTATAAATCACAATATATAAAATGTTTATAATAGCTATGAATTCATGTATGTATGCAAATTCATATTTTGCTACTTAATAGAAATGAAAGTCATCCATGATTTATTTTTATTACATTACTTGGTCTTCTTTTTCAACCTGACACTTTCAGAAACATAACAGACATAATTTTAATATTAAAATTAAAATAAAAATTGGCAGACAGGCATACACACATTTTATGAGAAGACAATGATAATTCAATTCACAGTTTCAAGACACTATTTTTTGTATTAGATATTTTCTGACAAAGAAGGTAAGTGACAAATGAATTGTAATTCATTTAAAAAATGTTAAGGGTCTGAATTACTAGGATTAAAGCATGCATCACAAGGAAAAATTGAATCTTTTTCCCTAATCACTGCTAATGAATTCTTAAAGTCCACAGAGAACAAAATGGAGAACTGTCCATAGAGACTGGACCCCAGGGAAATCATCTGGGACATCAATAGCATAGCTGATGAGGGCAAGCTTGATCTCACTCTCTGAACACAAAGAGGACCTCACCAGATCTCTGGTTGCTACTCTTTCATTGTCATATATTTTAATAGAGTTTAAACAGACTTATATTAATCATGTTCAAGTTTAGAAATATGCTGTATTAATTCTTTAAAAGAACAATGTTGGAGAATTTCTGGCAAGAGAAGAAAGTTTATAAATAAGATAGCATCATGACTGTGACTTTTGCGACTACTTTGGTATGCATATTGATGAAAGCTATAAAGTACAGCAACATTTATAGACCAAAGTACCAAGCAATATAAGTTTAGCTAGAAGGATTGTAATGTTGTTGAGGATTGTTCAAATATCTGATTGTATGTGTATATACATTTTACCTATGATCTGGACAGCTGTAGCAATTGAATCCTGATCTTTTCATTTTTTTACCTTGCAACGCCGTGATATGCACAAAAGCAAACAAGTACTGACATAAGAATACTACAGCAAATCCTTGGCAATGGACAAAGAGTCACCTTGTTGGTGGCGCTGTTCTTTTAATCAGTCAGGAGCAGAGTAGATGGCAGCCCTTTGCTCATCCTAGTTTGATATCAGGCTTGGTGGCCAAAGCTCTCTTATGCCTAGGACTCATAAAAATTAAACCAAATCAAATCCAGGTAGTACAGCATGGGAGGAGGAAGACAGACAGAGAAAGGAGGAGCACCATGCCACTCACAGACCTGCCCTCCAAAAGAAAGCAGAGTCAGGCCATTGTCACCTGCTTGCAATCATACCTCCAACACAAATAGAAGATGTCACCCAGGGGCTTGCCAGCCATGTGGCTAGCCGACAGTGTGGGCTACCACAGTGTATGAGTAAGAGAGTAGGGCAGCTTGAACTTTATGAAAATGGATGGAATTGGAGAATCAACTGTTGGGAGAGGCAAGCCCAATTCTCGGGGTACATGGTGAGAACTCAGGCGAACCTGCTACTGAAGGCCATGTCTGAGTTCATGGCTAGACAGTGGCAGGAGTCAGTGTTGGTATCAATGGTTCACATTACCATTGGAAAAAAGGGAGCTATCTCTGGTCAGGGTATCCACCAGGGACCACCTGAATGTCCAGGATCTGTGCATGACTGAACTTGCCCGTCACTGGATGTGACTCCATCTGTCACTAGCAGCAGCACTTGTGAGAACAGGCCCTATTCTCACTCAGTCAACACAGATGAGCTACTGTGGGTGACAGGGTATGGGTGAGGCAAGGAGAAGGCAGGAGCACAGGTGAGTTGGCAACACCACTAGTCTGCTCTGAGCTGGCACAGGTGGCAGGGTTATGCCCTCCCCCTTCCCCTTTCTACCTGTAGTAGTAGCCTAGAGAGCTGAACTTGGGGTCATGGAGAATGAAAGAGCCAACCTGCTGCTTCATTGGCTGTAGCATTCAGGAGAGTAGGTCCTGTAACCTTGCCTTAGGAACACATGGGAGCTGGCCCAATGGTAGACACCTCTGTGCTAGCCTGGAGGGTATGAAAGCAGGAGTGTTGGCCCAATCCCCCATAACTTGGAGAGTGGGCCCCACACCTTGACTGCACAACACAGTGGACCTGGCTTTAGAGGTGTGGGCTTCGATGAGCCATCCAATGGGAATGGGAGCAGGGGAGCTGACCATGCCTGCTGCCAATGGCAGCATTGGGTGGCCTAGCCCTACAGTACTGGAGAGCTAGCCATGTAGGTAAAAATATGAGAGAGTGGTGAGCTGACGAGCTCAACTACCACCAGATCCCAAATCTAGAGCTGTGAATTGGGAGACCACAAAATCGGCATCATCTGGGATTTATTGAGCCTCGTGAAAGGGCCAGCCTTGCTGCTCCAAAGCTACAGGATATCCAAGGCACAGGGTAACTTGGAGAAGTTCTGGTGAGAATACAATAGGTCTGATGTCACAGAAGCCAGAGATCTTGAACCAGAGCAGTGACTCAATACAATGAACATTTCAAATGAATATGTATGGGCAGAGGGATGTACTTTGGGGCACACTGTGATGTACTGCAGCATCTATGATGAGTTGTTTTCATTGCTTTGTTTTGTTGATATTGTTGTTTGTTTGTTTTATGTGGGGGTGCTTTATTTTTGAAGGGATAGGTTGAACAATCTAAGGGTGAATAAACATGGATAGAGAGATGAGAAGGACTGGGGTTGGGGTATGTGATGTGAAATTCACAAAGAATCAATAAAATGTTTTTAAAAAGTACTACAGCAGCCCTTTTTGATGTTGGCATTGCCAAAATAAATCCTCCAAATTGAGTGTGAAGATCAAGGAGAGAGTAAATGTGAGTTTCTATGCTATGATAAAACAATGATCCAAAGCAACATGGGTAGGAAAGGATTTAATTGACTTCCAGATAACAGTGTCTCATCTAGTGACTGACAGCAGATACCTGAACTGTGGAGGAAGACTGCTCAGCTTATTATATAACTCAGTATCACCTGCTGAAAGTTGATATTGGATCATGCTGCACCAACTAGCAATCAAGAAATACTCAGCCAGGCAGTGGTGGCGCACACCTTTAATCCCAGCACTTGGGAGGCAGAGGCAGGCAGATTTCTGAGTTTGAGGACAGCCTGGTCTACAGAGTGAGTTGCAGGGCAGCCAGGGCTACAAAGAGAAACCCTGTTTCAAAAAACAAAACAAAACAAAAAAATACTTTAATCTCAGCACTTGGAAGGCAGGGAGGTCTCTGAGACAAAGGCAAGTTTGGTCTTTAAAATAAGTTCCAGGACAGCCAGGGCTACTCAGAGAAACCCTTTCTTGAAAAGCCAAAATGAAAAACAACATAAGAAGTATGCCACATCCAAATTTTATGAGAAAGATTTCTCCATTCAAGTTCTCTCTTCCTCAGATACTCTAGTTTGTCTCAAATTCACAACTAACTATCAGAGGCCACACAGAAGGAAAGGGGAATTATGTGACATCAGTTTAGAGATTATGACTAAATTATCACAAGTTTAGTGGTGGAAGTTAACACAAACTTATTACTTAATTTTCCTGAACTTTAGAAACACAACAAATGATTTTCTGTGACAAAACGTGGATGTTAGGAAAACTAGAGCAAGGCTTGGGTTATGCTGCGGGGTGGTGGTGGTGGGGTAACTTTGAAACTACCAGCCTTGAGCTCAAATGTAGGTCAGGTTCTCTAAGATGGACTCTGAACCCAAAAATGTGGTCTCTCAATACAAAGAAAAGCCTGCTACATGTGAAAATATGTTTATCATTCACAGGGACAGACTGTTAATTTAGAATCACCCACTTCCTCTGGTTTTACAGTATCACTACCTGTTTTTTTTTTGTGATCTGTGCAGTATTTCATAGCATTTTACCACATTTTCATGAAGCCTAGTCATTTCTTTATTTATTGAAAGTTCTAAAATGTGAGTGTCATATTGAATTTCATCATATATTTTATGTATAAAAATTGCTTAATTATTAATCAATATTGCTATAAGTTATCTAAATAATAAGAATATTATCAAAACTGATAAATAAAGCTACCTTTTAAACCTTCCTCAAGAAAGACTAAATGAAATAGCCGTTTATGTTTCATATACATTTATTTGAATATCATAGACTATTCTTATTACAAAAAGTTCTGTGGTTAGTCAAAGGCAACTTTTCTAAAAGTTCCTGACGATCCATAGAGTAGATATTTCAGATATTGCTTTTATATTGGTTGCATTTCTATGTACAGATCTTTCTTTCTTTATTTGTATTGTATTTCTTACTATATACCCAAACTGACATAGGATATA
Organism: Mastomys coucha; assembly: GCF_008632895.1. Lineage (NCBI taxonomy): Eukaryota > Metazoa > Chordata > Mammalia > Rodentia > Muridae > Mastomys > Mastomys coucha. The sequence goes on along the minus strand of NW_022196894.1, from coordinate 65,964,820 downwards.
CAACATACAGAGACTTAAAACATTGCTGACTATGGATTTGCTCAAAAGTATGTGAATAATCCAATTTTCAAACCTAATTCTGTCATTTACTGTGTGTGTATGTGTGCACATTAACTCATGTTCATTACAGGCATAAGACAATAACAAAGTGAAACCTGTTCTGCCATGAACCATATAGAATACTTCCTCCTAAATATGAGCCTAATTCCTTTGTCTCAATTTTTTCAAAGTCTGTGAGAATGTTTTCTGTGTGATACATGTATGCATGTATACAAATGAGTTTTAAGTACTTGCTTAGTCCTCTCACTGTTAGTATAAATTTTACTCATACTGTTTTGAGTTTTATTTAATATGTTTGATACAGTTTTTATATAGAAACCATAACAATTTTCATGTAAAAACTGTTTGTATGTTTTAGATTTATTACCCTCATAAACAAGTATTTTGTAAGTTAATGTAAGTTTCTCTATGACTGTATGTGTTTTTGTGTGTGCACAAATATGAACACTTCTATTCACAAATGCCAGAAGATAGTACTATATTCTTTTGAGCAGGAGGCAGGGACCAGGCATGTGTGACATACCTGGCCTATTAAATGAGTCTATGCATCTAAATCATATTCCTTACCATCACACAATTTCACTAGCTATGCTAGAAAATATGTATGTCTACTCCATAGCTTGTGAATGTGTTTGTCCTCACTAGGCTTCTCACTTATAAGTTAGAAATGTTTTGACTGGTTTGATAAAGAGGAAAATATTCATTTTCACTGAAAAGTCTGTTTAAAATTAATATATGTAAATCACTACATGGTACCTTCAGGTAAAACATTATTTTTGAACTCCTTGTTTGAAAAACTAAAGTAGATGGCCTTACTATATAGCTCAAAACTACTTCATTGTAATTTTAATTCCCCTTTTTGCCATGAAATTATCTGTAGAAATGATATCACCAGAGAAACAAGTAGACATCCTCTGTATCTGACCATCTTTGTCAATAATGAGGATTGTGTCAATATTATACAACACACTCTGTGTTTCAGACTGAGAATTCCTAAGAATGGACCCACAGCAGTTTTAACTCTCTCTATATCTTACATTAATAACTTCTTATAGTCTCTTATTTTATGGCAGTATTTCTAAGATAAATAATTCTGAATGAGGCATACAAACTCTTGTCTGTAGAACACTAGGTGATAAACTGGAGAGGAATTTTAATCTACCAACATGGCTGCCCAGGCAAGGGATGTGTTATCTGGCTGGAAAGACACACCTTTAGTCCCTCTGGCTGGAATACTGGCATGGCGTTAGTACATACCTTTAATCCCTAGCAATGAAAGGAAAGTTAGTTTATAGAAGGAACCATCACCTCTGATTGGTTAATAAAGAATTGATCAGCCTATAGATAGACAGGAAATAAGCTAAGGAGGGACCTCAGATCCTAGTCAGGGGGTTCCCAAGCAGAGAGGAAGATGAGAGAGAGCAGGAGGAATAGCCTTAAGCAGGTCAACAATGTTTGAAAGTGATATCTAATTAATGGGCAGAAACAGTGAAGAATCAAAGATTTGGCACAATGAGTCAGAGACAAGATACAACAAATTCTCCAGAGGATAGTAAGTAAATAGAGGCAACTAGAAAAGCACCCTGAGTGAGTCAGTGGGTAATTGGTCAGTGAGTGTAGTTTGTGCAGTGCAGTTCAGTTCATTTGTGGTTCTGTTCAATTTGACAGTTCATACAGTGCAGGTCAGCAGAAGCAGTTGAAGCCAGAGAATAAGAAACAGGCCAGAGATTAGAATAGATTACCAGAATTAGTTTAAGGTCATGCAGAGCAAATCAGTGGGAAGCTGACAGAAGCCAGATTGAATTAGTCAGCCAGGAGAGGAGTTTGAACTGGAATAGCTGAGTTGAACCAGCATGCCAGAGTTAAGAAATAACAAGAAAGGGTGAGCTCATTCAGCTGTAAGCCTCTGAGAGGACAATTGCATCAGGGGAATAAAAGATACTTTTACAACAAATAATTTGCTGCTGTCTGTTGGGAAATAATTTTGTGCACTGTGCATTTCAGATGCTGATTACTTTGCTCTGAAATCTGGTTCCAGTCTGGACGTTGCCATTGTCATGATTATTGCAGCGTCTCGCGTCTCAATGATGTGTAGAGATTGTTTTCCACTCCCTCTGATGGGTTAATAAAGCACGGATCAGCCTATAGCTGGACAGGAAACAAGTTAAGGTGAGACCTCAGATCTCAATCAGGTGGTCCCAAGCAGAGAAAAAGATGAGAGAGACCAGGAGGAATAGGCTTGAACAGGTTAGCAATGGAGTAACCATGAGGACATACATGAGGCAGAGCTAGCAAGGGTAAGAGCCAGAGAACAAGCAATGGGGCACATGGATGGGTAGTAGGCAACCTAATTGGGTTAAATTCAGGTTAGAATAGCTCAGAAGCTGTCCAACTTAGTACTTCCAACTTATTAATAAATATAAGATCTCTGTGTAATTTATTTGAGAACAAGGGGAGGGTGATCATTGTATATGATTGACTCAGGGAGTGGCACAAGTAGAAGGTATGGCCCTATTGGAGTAGGTGTGTCCTTCTGGATGTGGGCTATAAGATTCTCATTCTAGCTATCGGGAAGCCAGTATTCAACCTTCAGATGAAAATGTAGAACTCTCAGCTCCTCCTGTACCATGCTTTCCTGGATGCTTCCATGTTCCCTCCTTGATGATAGTGAACTAAAAACCGTTAGAAAGAAGTTGGTACCAGGGACTGGGGTATTGCTCTGATAGGCCTGATTGTGCTTTTGTTTGAAAGAATGGTGATTTAGGGACTTTGGATTTGGAAACCAGTAGAATGCTTTAAATGTGACTTAATGGGATATCCTGGCAGGAATATGGAAGACTTTGTTACTGAGAGTGATTGTGTGGACCTGACCAGAGTTTTCAGTAGGGAATTTCAAAATGTGGCCTACAGACTTTTTGTTGTATTTTGGTGAATAATATGACTCATTTTTGCCTTTGTCTGAAGAGTCTGCCTGAGTGAGGCTAAGGTGAAGAGATTCAGATTAATTGCACTGACAAAGCCAGTCTCAGAAAAGCCCATCATAGACTTTGTTCTCTGTTTAAGTCTCAAGAAGAGCATTTTAAAGAAGAATAACAAGCTGAGAAAGGAAAAATATAAAATACATGGTTCAGGCATTAAAGGGGCACATGGAAGTGAAATGGAACTGAATCTTATGTTCAAGGATATTAAATTGAATTAAGGGAGTAGTGACCTTGAGGAAGATCAGACCCAGCTAAGGTTAGGTCCAGGCATGGGAGTAGAAGCCTTTAATCCAAGGAGGCAAAGACGAGGAGATCTCTGAGGTTAAGGCAAGCCTGGGCCAGAACAAGTTCTATGTGAAGAAAAGTTTAAATCCAGGCTTGATGGACTACACCTTTAATCCCAGTACTTAGGAGTCAGGCATGCAGATCTCTTGAATTTGAAGTCAATCTACAGTGCAAGTTGCAGGACAGCCAAGCTTAGTTAGTGAAGGAGTTGGAAAACAGAAAGCTGGTGATAATGTAATAGAACAATAGAACATGTTCCATTTCCAGAAAGCAACAGAACTCAGCAGCTTTGTCTACGTGGCTCTAGTTTTAGAGTTTAGAATAGAAGGGAATACTAGGACAACTGATGCTGCAGCTAAGAAATTAGAGGAGACCAGCATCATTGACGTGATATCTTCTGGGAAGTGTTTTCGGAGAGCACAAAGAAGCTGTATTCCAAAGATAGCCAAGGTTGTACCTCTTGTGGTAGCTGTACTTGGTAAAGTATAAGAGTCACCCAAGTGATGCTGGTTTTGAAGGCATGAAAGGATCATGAAGAACAACTGAGGTTTAGCACTGTCAGAGGCCATGGAAGGCCACTGGTGAAAGTGCAGCCTCAATTGCAGTTGATGGTAAAGAACTGAATTTAAGAATCTGTCTGTCTAATCAACTAGAGTTTAAAGAATCTGCTCTGAATAGCAAGAGAACAAAATAACTGAAGTAAAACCTTAGCTTTGTTATAGTAACTGATGCTACCCAGGTAGATCTGAGAAATTGGCAGTGATCTTGCAGTGAACGAAATGATTGAGGTAAAGTCTTTTTGGAGAATTTCTTCAGGTCAACGTATAGAGACATATATTGGAGGTGATTTGGAGATATCTCAAACTGGAAGCCGAATATTGGAATTTGTAAATTACTAAGCTTATACAAACCTACAAGAAAGGTTTGCATGCAACAGCTGGAGTTTGGCTTTATATATCAGGGCTACAGTTCCTGAAAGGAGGGCAGAATAAGCCATTGGTGAAGGGGAACCTTCAGTTACAACAGAGATCCCAACATATTGAACATACCAATACTTTGAGACAACTGCCAAGGAGAGTAACCGATATTTGGTGGGGTGGGTCTGACCCTCTGAGACAAACTACAACTGCTGTGAATAGCAGAACAGAAGAAATGAGGCCCTTTGGAGCCCTGAAGACTATGGGTCCCAGATGATGTTAGACCAGGAGATGCTAACATGGTTGAATTGAAGCTTGATTTTAATTTAATTTGATTGTGACTGCTCCTTGATTTTTCACTCTTGAAGTAAGGAAGTATTTAGTATTTTTTTCAATAGATGCCAACAGTTAAAAGACTAGGGGTTATAAAAACTTTGGATATTTCAGAGAGATTGAAGCTTAAAGAGACTTTGGATATTTTAAACAATTTCTACTTTATTTTATTACAAAATCTGATCATTTATTTCTTACTTTTAAGGCCAATCATCAACATCAACATCATTTTTTTTTTTATTGGACTCAGATTCAGAAATAGAAGTTCTCAGTTCAAAAGGGAGAGCCTTCGTCAGGAGGCAATTTTCTTCTAGGAATTTTTCATTGACTTTCTTTATTCTCTTGATTTGCTTAGTCTGCCACTTCTTCAGAGAAATACGTCGACAATTTTGATGCAGATGTTAAGTACTGAGACACTGAACCTTGAGTCCTTTGGTGCTCAGGTTCTGACCTTCTTTCAGATGTTTCTGACAACACATTGGGGATATTATCTTCTTTAGTAAAATTGCAAAGTTTGTAATCTCTGCTCTTTTTTCTTTTACTTTTTTTGTTTCTATCTATCTATCTATCTATCTATCTATCTATCTATCTATCTATCTATCTATCTATCTATCTATCTATGGCCCCAACCACTGAAGCACTCTAATATCTGTCACTCTAGGAATATGCTTCATATTGTTGGATTGCTTTTTTCCACAATATTCAAGTTAAAATACTCAGATTAGCATTCATAACACACCCCTGAACAGATTTTTGATTTTTCTTTCCAATTTTTCTTGGTTTATAACAAGAATGTCTCTTAGTTAACCACAGGCACACTTGACCATGGTCAAGATGATCACATTCTACTAATAGGAAAACACATTGTTATTTCTAAGATCACCTGAACCACACAACCCTTCCTTTCTTCACACACAGCACAAATAACAAGTCCTTTTGCCATGTGTTTTCCATAAAAAGTATGAAGTTTTTACTAATTTTCTATTTTAATGAGTTTCTGACAGCCAGTGGCTAGGAAGGTGATATTCATCTTCATTTTGAACAGCCAATATCCTAGGAAGAACCACCAAGAGATTGAATTTTTAAACTGTTTTAGTATTTAATGACTAGTATTTTTGAAAAATTATATACTTTATATTGTGATAGAATACTAATACAAGAACTTAAACATGAGAAAGGAAAGGTTATAGTTTAATAGTGATAGATTTCTGTGTAAAATTGGCAAGGAGTCAATTGCTTTGTTTAGTTTTATGTCAACCCTACATATATCTGGGCATACATAGGAAGACAGAATCTTAATTGAAAAAAAAATATGCCCCCATAAGGTTGGCTTCTAGGCTAGTCTTTAAGGTCTTTAATGATTTGGTCTTTAATGATTGTGAGAAAGAACAGATAATTAGGGAGGGTGCATGCATGGCAAATGTTCTGTTTGTATAGTAAAGCAAACTAAGAGGAACAAGCCATGACTCTTTCAATTCCTGCCGCCAAGTTTCTGTCTTGAGTTTCTACCATGACTTCCTTTACAGAATATTATTGGAAACAAAAAGTAGCTTTTGGTATTGGTGGTTCCTCATAGCAACAGAAATATAATTAAGATGGTAGTAAATGCTTAGTGAGAAAAATATAATTTATCCATAATTTAAAATATTTATTGAACAAGTATAATGTGAAAAATCCTAAATAATCTTTCTTTCTTCTAATAAAATAGCATGTCAAATAATGTTTGATATAATATGTAAAAATATTGTAATATTAATTCTTTAAATTTTGTGAAATGAGTAGTATCACCTATCATCTAAGAATTTGTAATTTACATATAATATATTATCTGACCTCAAACCAGTCATATTTACATATTACATTTTATGTATTAGGCTTTTTTTTAAACTAGAATACACATACACTCCACATGTTCTTTTTGTAATGTGTGAAACATCTTTTAAAATTGCAATTGAGTTCATCAGTAATTAAAATTCATTCTCAAATCCACTCTTTAGTAAAATTTTTCTTTGTTGAGATATGCATACTATTCAAACATTATGTATACTTATCACATTTAATGCTTTCATTGTATTTTCTCCTCACAGAGTTTAATATCCCTTAACATGGTCATCTTGAAATTGAGTCTGTGCTTTCTTATTATCTCAGATAAGCAGTGAGCCTGTCATATAGATCACCTTCAACCTGCTTCAGTAGAAAGGATAAAGGTTATATCATCCTGGAAATGAAAATGTCAAATATCAAAGTTAGGTTCAATTATCTGTGGTAGGAGATATCTACAGAGAAGAAATAGGTCATGATGAAATTCACATAATAGAATAATAAATATATTTGCTTTTTAAAATTAGTCTTATAAGATGTATACTACTGTATGTGCTTGTAAATAATACCTTTGAATAATTCTGAACAGAGAATGTTGTTCAGTAACTATTTGAAATATGTATTTTTTTCCTCATCATACAAATTTCTATAAAGTATGTTTATAACTTAACATATAGCTATTTGAATCTGAGATTGGTAGGAAACCATTCTCAATTTTATGCTTGCATTGCTTATAACAAAGTATCATTATTACTGTTATAATTTTGAGTTACAATTTTAGGTAATGTGTTGATTCATTTTGCATACTTCTTTTAAAAAAAATTGTTTTAGGTAAGTACAAACACACCAGAAGAGGGCATTAGATTCCTTTACAGTTGGTTTTGACCCACAATGTGGTTGCTGGGAATTGAACTCTTTGTTCTTCTGAGTCTTGGAAAACAGGTAATACTGAAGCAGGTTTTGTTATTAATTTGTGCTGGCATCCAGTATGAATATGTCTGCACCTACCATTTAAGAGTAGGAATTATAAGTGAGCATCCACAATTATATTTTACCTCATGGCACTCCATAAAATCAAGCCAATTGAGATTGTGTATATGTACATGTATATATATAAATACACACACACACACACACATATATATATATGTATCTAGATATACATATGTATCTAGATATACATATATAGATACATATATATATATATATATATATATATATATATATATACATACATATAATGCAAGACTTCGACAGAGTACCTAGGTATTTTAGTATTTGATAAAGTAATAGAAGAAATTATATCTGGCTGAGCAATTTCTAGGTCAATAAATCTTGTGAAAATGCCTGCATACTTAGGGTACCTAGATTTTTGTGTACATCTTAATAATATAAGGCATAGTAAGGCCAGTACTGTTAAAATGGCATTTTTGTCATTGATATTTCTTTGATCAAATTGCTTAAATAATTTTGAAAATTTATATTGTTTTGGAAAATGCTAATAAACACAACAAGTATTACTTATTTTCTCAGATAATTCAGTTCAACATTAACTTATATAGAGATATATTTTTAGATTATACTTCAGTTTAAGAGAACTCATATATTGAAGTTTTATCATAGTCAAAGGTAATTATTCAAAGAACAAAGAACAGTATTACAATATAGACACAGATCATGAGTGACAAAATCACACAGTATTAGGTTTAGACAGAGCTTGAGAAGAAAAACATAATGTAGAGTTCTAAAGAAAATTAAACTGAAATATAAGTAAAAAAAGTCAGAACAGGATCTTCTATGTTCTTGTTTAAATTTTTCTTCAAAGGTGTTCTTATTAATTATATATTAATATATCTATCTTTGTGATACTAATTTTTAAATGAACATTTACCTAGAGATAATTTAAAGAATCCAACTAAGAGTAAATATTACTAGTGTCTCATACTACTTCCTTAGCAGAAGAATTGAATAAGTCATACAAGGTGTGTGTGTGTGTGTGTGTGTGTGTGTGTGTGTATTAATGGGTAAAATGTCATTTAAAGCTTAAATTTTAAAAGTCTATAAAATGAGAAAATGATCAAACCCCAGAAAAACACTGAGTATTTTCTGATTCACTAAGAAAAATTACTTTTCTACATGATTGTAAAAGGTCTCTTTAGGATATCCTCGCTTTACTTCAGAGATGATAGTATTAAGTCATAGATGATTTTTTTTTGTTTTATAAATATAAACTGGATGAAATGTTATGAGTTTGTTAATGTGTTTTTTTCCAACCCACTTTAAAGCATAGTGCATAGAAAGGAATATTTCCCCAAACAGCAATGTTTTACAAGAGCAGACAGCAAAATATTAAGACATTTATTTTAGAAGCTCCAGGTTACTAAACAAACCGAATTTATCACAAAGATCAGGAAAGTATTTGTTATCAACAGTTAAACTGTAGCTTTTGAATCATAAACAGAACTCTAAAAATATGACATCACCCCAAGTGCTTCATTCAGAAAGATGACTTTCTATCAGACAATTGCCCTAGATATGGCTTATATAAAAAAAAAACTGTATTCTGTACTCTCCATGGATAGATCCCTGACAGCTATGCTCCTGTTTTTGAATAAGTGAGTTTATTAAGTATCTAGTAACGAAAGTTTGAACAAATAGATGACAAGTATCAGAAAGAGACAGACAGTACAAGAGTAGAAAAATATCATCAAATTATGTGCTCGAAAAGTTCAGCAGAGGCAACTGGATTAAGCTGATAGAAAGCGCTAAACAACAGCAACAGCAGCAGCAGCAGCAACAACGGCAATAAAATGCAAGACTATAAACCTATAGCAAAGTTTCAGAAATTGACCTGGAGGCTGCATTTCGACAATCAGCTGGAGTCCCTGATGGACTGAGTCAGATGGAGTAGAGTGATCTCAGGAGTGATGCTTACAAAAAAAAGAATGAATAGTAGGAGAAAGGCAAACATCTTCAGACATCCAGCACAAACTAACTAGAGAGCCCCTGCTGAAATGGTTATTCAGAGTCTCATAGGAAACACAGCATTCCTCTACAGATGGGCTTCCTGCTTCTCTTCCCCACTGAGGTCATTTTTATAAGATGAGATAAACAATGATAACTAACCTCTATTGGAAATAGTTCATTGTCTAGCTGTTATTAAGGGCATTAAGATTATAATACCCTTAGATGACTGCTTTTCTCACTGATTCAAAGTCAGGGGATGAGCAAGAGCTTTGGGGAGACACTGATCTGATGTAGAGATAGGGTGTAATTCCTCTTCCAGACTGAGCTTCTCAATTTGCTTACATAGCCCACGACCATTTACCAATGATCTATGTGACAAAACTTTACCACAAAATGCTCTAAATTAAATATTCTTATGTGTAATGGTTAAACTTTGTCCCAAGAGGACTTGTGAGGTAGCTTATATTTGGCCCCCATGAGCTTCAATGCTTAGACATAGGAAGTAGTACCATTAGGCAGTATGGCCTTGTTGGAAAGTGTCTCACTATGTAGGTTTGAGGTCTCTTCTCTTAGACTCTACACAGTGGTGAAGAAGATAGTCTCCTTCTGGCTGCCTTCAGATCAAGATGTAGAACTCTCAGGTCTTTCTCCAGTAGCATGCCAGCCTGTACCCTGCCATTCTTCCTGGCATGATGATAATGGACTGAACCTCTGAAACTGTAAGCCTGCCCCAATTTAATGTTTTCCTCTATAAGAGTTGCCTTAGCCATGGTGTCTTTTCACAGCAACGTATACCCTAACTAAGACAAGCAGGCTACTTTAAAACATATATATTATAGCTTTTGTGTAATTCATTATAAGTATTCAGATTTTAAACCCATCTACATGTAGCTAATTTTCAAAATTAAATTGTCTCCAAGGATCATGTAATTAACATCATGCACTTAGCATCATAAACTTCACAAAAATTAGGCTGTCATCTTTAGAGACTTTAGTTGTTGTAGATGTTTGCTGTTGGTGAATTGCCTGTCTCAAAATACTTGATATAGCACAGAAGCAAGTTCTGTTTTATTGATATGATAATACCTTACTTTGTAAAAAGGTATACAATTAAAATAATATCCTGTTCTTACATTAATATTAGTGGTTTCTACAGAGTATATGTATATATATAATGCCCTAATTTAGTTATCATAAATTATATTTCAAAGTCAGCACAAACATTTTAAGCATCAGTTTAATATAAAAGATAGCCTTCAATAAGAAATGTTTTATTTTCCAATATTTGTATACCTAAATATCGTTTTTCATATTAATAATGAAAAAGCCCTAAGAATAATTAATATTTAAATATGAATAGTTATAAAAAGCATATCTGAGAATGAACTAAAATAATATGATTTTAATAAATATAATCAAAAGCATAATAATTCAGTGATGATACATTTGGGCTTATTTTTTTTCTAACATTTTCATTACTGTTTTATAGAAACAGATTTACTTGCTAAATATTTGTAATAATAAATCCATCTCTAAGTACCACTCATCAAAATATTACTTCAAACAAATTACAGGAAAATTAAGTAGAATAAGATTATGTATTGTTGGATTTTAGCTTAAGTTTCTTCACTTAAAACAGTAAAATGGATTTAAAATGTATCTACTTAGAATATTCAGCAAAAAGTCCTGTGAAATATTTTAAAATTAGAAGTATAAATAAAATATTTTAATTTTTCAAATATTCGTGTGTGTGTGTGTGTGTCCTTTATCTTTACTGTCAAAAACTTTGAGTCTGTGTGATTGTGTGTTCCAGCTTCTAGAAATTGAGAAGCCCAGGGGAATGAATACCCAGCAGATGGCTTTGGAGACATAGCACTCAAATAGTTGAGTGGTTCCTTTACATTGCCATCTGCCATGTAATACTCTCAGAGATTGAAATCTTTCAACTATAAAATGTTCTGCCAAGATTTTAGAATGCCTATTAGGGCAAACAACAGGTGAGAAGAATTCTGTAATGGATGAAAGGACTCCAAAAATATTTCTTAATGTATTTTTTTTCTAGTAAAACATTCATATGTTTAAAATTAATTGAATGCATCACTATGTCAACTTTCAGCAGAACAACTGCATGCACATTTACATAACCATCTGTGAGTGTTTGCACAGTCCTACCTCCTGGGTTGCACAAACCTATTCTACAAAGAACCCAGCATTGATCAGCATACTGGCACAGCTGTCAATCAGTTCTGGTCTCTGAACATGCAGAACAGAAATGTAGGGAGGAAAGAAATAGCCTTGGTTATCTTAATACATCACAAGTTATTTGTAGATCCAATCAACATTGACACACCTTACGGGCCTTAATCAGAAAAGAAATATCCCTATTATTTGTTTCTATCTTGGGTTCAAATTGGAAAAAATGTGTCTTTATACAAAAGAAGTACTGGGTGATACTGAAAGTAGTCAATATGAGTGTCTTGTAAGTAAATGATAAACATTCAATAAAGAGTATAGATAAGAACATTATTTATCATCTATGTCAACTTACTTGTGGAATATTTAGTGTTTACCCCTGAGTTCATAAAAAGGCAAATTTCTTGTTATTATCATTTGTATTCAAGTCTTGAGTCTTGCAAACTAAGAAGGAAAATAACATTTAAAAAAGAATCATTAAACTATCATTACAACCTGCATTTTATAATTAATTGATATACAATTATTAAAGACATATAGTAAACTCTTCAAACAAGATACAATGTTCAACTTTCTATTAAGAAATAGTATAAATAAATTCTAAAACAGGGAAGAGAATGTAATTAAACATTTACATCAGAAGCATAAAATATATGAGCAAAAGGGCATAAACAAAGGGCTATTGAAGTTGCATACCTGTGAATTGACTTAAAATCTTCGTTGGATATCTGTATATCTGTCAAGACAAAGAACCTTTACCTTTGTCATGTACATGAAAATCTGGCAACCAAACTGTAATCTATCTATCTATCTATCTATCTTTGTAATCTATAACCATATGCATGCACGTGATTTTGTGAAAAGTATACACGACACTTTAGACTTATCCATGTCACCATTTCATGTTATATGAGGTAAGTGTTTGCTCTGTTACTGAAAAACAGTCTGACAAGACATATATTCTCAATTAATATATCTAATTTAGACTTGAAAACAGTAAAATTATCTTTTTTTAAAATATAGATATAGATGTGTTTCAGTTTCTTGACAAATTATAAGGAAGAATGAAGCTCTCATTCTGTCCTAAGTGACAAAACATCAATTATTCATGCTCAAAAATGAGCATTTACTGCACATCCTGGAATAAGCAATAATAATAAACACTAATATTTTGAATTATTAAGAAAAAGAAAAGAAAGTCTGTAACACTTGTAAATCAACTGGTTAGAGATTTAATAACAGGAAAGCAATTCAATAAACATTTTCTGAAGAATCCCTTCATTTTATTTTATTTTTTATTGGATATTTTGTGTATTTACATTTCAAATGTTATCCCATTTCCCACTTCTTTCTGGGACCTTCCTATAGTATTTCTCTCCCCCTGCTTCTATGTGGGTGTTCCCCCACCCACCCAATCCCACCTCACCTCACCGTCCTGGCATTCCCCCTACACTGGGGAATCAAGTCTTCACAGGACCAAGGACATCTCTTCCTATTGATTCCAAACAATGTCATCCTCTGCTATATATGCAGCTGGAGCCATGGGTCCCTCCATGTGTACTCCTTGGTTGGTGGCTTAGTCCCTGGGAACTCTAGGGATCTGGTTGGTTGATATTGTTATTCTTCCTATGAGGTTGCAAACCCCTTCTGCTTTTTCAGCCTTTTCTCTAACTCTTCCCTTGGGGTTCTCATGCTCAGTCCAATGGTTGGCTTTGAGCATTTGCCTCTGTGTTTGTCAGGTTCTGGCAGAGCCTCTCAGGAGACATCTTTAGTGGGATCCTGTCAGCAAGCATTTCTTGGCAACCTCAATGCAGAGAATCTGTTCTTTTAAAGAGACTTTCAGAATCAAGACCATAAAAGGATTTTCTATGATGAGGTAATATCAATTATATAAATTGCATTAATTATATTATATATTATATAATTACATTAATTGTAGCATTTATATTAATTAGAACATAATATTTTGTTAGTATAAGAATTAACAGATCCTAAAATACAGATGAGAAAAGATGAAGTCACCTTTCAACTGAGCAATTCTAAAAGGAGTAAATTTAAAACATAGTATCATATATTAAGGCAAAATAAAACATAGCTGTCTCTTGGTATCTGCAACAGCGGGCTTTTAGCATCACATATGAATCCATTGTGCAAATGGTAGATTATTTAATAAAATTTGGGCTACATTTGAATATAAATGTGTCTTCTACTCTCCATCAAACCAAAATCACCATTATACATATCCTGTAAAATACAAATACCTTACAAGTAAAATGGAAATATTCTACTGATTGTGCTTGTGCCACACCATTTAAGGAATCTTGGCAAAAGTATGTGCATGTTCACTACAAATAAAATTGATATCTGTGTTTTCTTTTGTTTTGAATTACAGTTGATTAAGTCTCTGTCCATATGAAATTCATTTTCATGAAATGACAGCTCTATAGTGGTTATGAAAGTGTTTTTTTTTCCATGAGTGACTGATAATAAAAATGCATATCTAACACAAATCAGTCTGAATGTCTATGTTTTCTCATTGTGTTTATCATTATAAATACTTGTCTTTCTGAGAGTAGTCACTGTGTGATTTGTGCTAGTATGGAGGTTATAATCCTCCTGTCTCTGCCCCAGCCTCTGCTTGCAGATCTAGAAATATTGGCCCAGATTTATTTTTATGTGGCCAACTGTTTAGTGTTCCTACTCTGGCTTGTGTTATGTTTCTTTATAACATGCTCCTCATAAAGAATAACCTCAATCAGTTGTCTATTTACTTTGTTCCTTGACCCCTCCAGTTTCTTCTTGACAAGGAAATTTGTCAGATTCCTAATTTGGATATGGGTTAACAGACTTAACTGCCAGGTTTCTGCCCTACACTGAGGAGTCCTCAGATCCTGTTATTGCTAGACTAAGAGGAATCCATGAGATGCTATCTGGCAGGACTGAAGTGGATTCTTTTGCTTTGGTTCTCCTTTCCCTGAGGACCTAATCCTTGACTGTGTCCTCTCCTAGATGTCCTTCGGTTTGGGGATGCTGAGGTTGGTTAAGAAGGAGCTTGGAGTGAGAGCGGAGTGTATGGAGAGTGTGGGGAGTTAATCTTATTTTCCCCTACATGGGATACCACACTGTGAAATCCAGTCTTCAATAGAAAGAGAGGCCCTGCAGTTCTCATAAAACATAGCTCCTTATTCTTTCTTTAACAAAGTTTAAGCTAGTCTTAATAAATTAAAGAAATTGCTTGTCTCTCCACCTTAGCTTTCTTTTATGCCCTTTTCACATCATCTGTGCTGTAATTCGTACTTTTGATACCATTTTTGATGTGTAAAGTTGTCTGTCTTGTAAATATCTTATAAAGAGTTCAATTGAAAATAAATCATTGTGGACGTTAAAAAAAAAAAAAAGGTTAAAAAAAAAAGGATCACAAGCTTGAACCATAATGTAATTTAACTTTCAGTTCTTAGTTGTGTTCTTAGCGTATAATAATGAATGAAACAAACAAACAAAAACCACCACCACCACCAACAAAACCCCTGCATATGTCCAATCTTATATTCTATATTCTTATATTATATTCTATGGCTAGTGATCTTCCCAGAGTTTTTTTTAAAATTACAACATAATTACATTTCTCCCTTTCTTTTCTTCCCTACAAGTCCTCTTATATACCATACTTTACTCTCTTTCAAATTCATAGACTCCTATTTCCCTAATTGTTAGTGTAAGAGTGTTTGATTTTTGTGCTTTCTCTTTGTTTTCCTTCCTTCCTTCTTTCTTTCTTTCTTCCTTCCTTCCTTTCTTTCTTTCTTTCTTTCTGCTTTGTGTGAAGAGCTTTTGGTGCCACTTCTAGGAAATTGGCAAGAATATTTGACACTGGGCTAGGACAAAGAAATAAGGTTAAGAAAAGTACAAGCAGAAATATATTTCTTGTATCTTGATCATCTTGATAAGTCCTTAGAAACAGTGATCTAGGAAACTTTTGTTTATGCCATGTTTGCTTCTTGACTACTTTGTGCCTTAAAATTGATCCTATTCTTTGTATATACCAAGAATGATATAAAAGCGGACTGGGTAAAATTAATCCCACTTCAGCATTTGCTGGAGTAATACTATAATGTTATCTAATTTAATCCTTACTCCCTCCCTTGAGATCCTGTTGACTGACTGAGCTGGCTTGGTCATCTTTGATTGCTTTTTTGTTTGCCTGTTTATTTTTGAGAGAGAGAGAGAGAGAAAGAGAGAGAGAGAGAGAGAGAGAGAGAGAGAGAGAGAGAGAGAGAGGAGAGGAGTTGGGTGGATGAGAGGATATCGAGGACTTAGGAGGAGTTGGAAGAGGGGTACCATGATTAGAATATAGTGTTTAAAATATTTCTAATATTTTTTCAAATTACAATTTTATTAACAGAGATTTGAAAATACAAAACATATTTCTATTTTCTCTTTAGTTAATATAAATCATTGAACAATTCTCTGATAGTTTGTGGCAAGAAAACTCACATGGGAAATGTTTGTCATCCCAACTATTCAGGATGCTGAGGTGGGGTGACTTTGAGATTGAGGCTAACCTATGCTTCTTCACAAGACACACTGTCTCAAAGTAAGAAACGATACTAAAAAGGTAACATGAAGCTAACTTTTTTATTTTCTGTTTTTTTTTTTTTCTGGTTAATCAATTTTTTTTCTCCTGGGTAAATAGTTACCTGCTAATTATTTCCCACTTTGTTAACACAAGATGACATTACATTTATGTAGAATTACTTTGCTTGTGAAACAATATTTCAATATATATACACATTTTAAATTTTGTTTACTCAACTTTTTCATAATTAATTTTCATGATATTATAACTTAAGTGTTTTCTAGTGTCCCATTTAATAGTTTAGAAAAATAGATCAAAGGATAAATATATTGCTCTTTTAATGAGTATTTTTAATTCTCTTATCAATTAGTTTTATTTATTATTTTGTACCACTTGAACTAAAGTAATAAGAGTCCTTAATTTTAATGAAGGTAAAGAAGGTTAATTGTTGCTGTGCTAATGAGTGACAATGCTAATATTACTGTATAAACACACCAATCTGTGTGTAGCAGACATTACTCATATTTATTCTTCTTGTAAAAATTTGTTCTGATGATGTATATACTATTTTACACACTTTTTTTAACCTGGGATTCAGATCAAAAATTTAAAATGTAATTCACACTCAAAATATGTTGGAATGTTTTAGAAAGTTTTATTTTTATTTGATATTTTATGAAACAAATACTAAAAATATCCACATAATAATTATCTCTAAATTAATGTTATATTTATTTTTTCCAAAGAAAAAATAAAACAACTATCAATTTTATCTCCCATATCTTGAAATATCCCACCTACCACCATATATATATATGCATATATATATATATATATATATATATATATATATTACACATATTACACATACACATACACATTACCTTTTCTCCTTTTCCCTAACCTCAATGGATATTTCAAATGAAACACACATATCTGAAAATTAAAGCTACCATCTGCCTATGAAAGCTATGCTTTGTATTCTTTGTGGCTGTGGAGTATCTCACTCAGGAATATTGTTTTTAGTCCTTTCCATTTCTTATAAATTTCACATTTTTTTCTGCACAGCTGAACAGTATTGTACTATATAAATGCATCATATTTACTATATTTTTATCGTTCAATGAATATCTAAATATTTTTATATCCTGGCTCTTATTAAATAGCAATGAGCAAGAATGAGGTAACCAAGTGTCTCTAATATATGGTGTAAAATCAGGAATGTTACTATAGGATTATGTGAATAATTTCTTTTTGACTTTCTGAGGACTATCTACAACACTGATTTCCAGAGTAGTTGCACCAGTTTGCATTTCAGTGAATAGTGAATGCGTGTTTTCATTTCCCAGGATTTTTTGCTAACATTTGTTAGTGTTTTCTTTCTTTGATGTTTTATTTTCCCATTGTGATAAGGCTAAGATAAAAATTTAGAATAGCTTTAATTTCAGGTTTCTAATTATTAAAGGTATAGAACATTAAAAATGTATTTCTCAGCCATCTTTTGGGAACTCCAATTCCTTCTTCCAATTTTTAATTGGTTTGTTTGTATTGTTTCTATTTCCTTTTTTATTTATTTATTATTATATGTAAGTACACTGTAACTGTCTTCAGACAGACCAGAAGAGGGTGTCAGATCTCATTACGGGAGTTGTGAGCCACCATGTGGTTGCTGGGATTTGAACTCAGGACCTTCGGAAGACCAGTCCATGTTCTTAACAGCTGAGCCATCTCTCCAAGCCCTCTGTTTCCTTTTTTGAGTTATTTATGTATCCTAGACACTAAGCCTTTATCACATATAAGATGGTAAAGATTTTTCCTATTCTGAAGGCTGCTTCTGTGTCAGTTTTCTTCCAGGGTATAGTCTCTGATAGTTAACCTCTCTCTGGGGCAGGTCCCAAACAAAACGATTTTAACAACTCACAGAGAACACAAATTTTGGGGGAGGAGGAAAGGAAGATGAATCAGGATAGTCTCGGAAAAGTGGATTTAAATGTATTAAAAGTAAATTGAATGAATATCTCAAAGAATTAAGTTTTTAATTGGTGAAAACATGGCACCGAAATTGATAATTGATCAGCTTTTCCACTAATATAATAAGCCAATTGAAGCCGATTTAAAAGTATAAAAGTCAGGTTTATTTGAGAGAGAGGGAGGGAGGGAAGGAAGGAGGGAGGGAGGGAGGGAGGGGGA